>NC_022016.1:13195797-13218934 GCF_000317375.1 Microtus ochrogaster
AATTAAATTCGCCTTCAACATCCTCTTTTTCATATATGTGTACCTGTTTCAAATGTTTATATGAGTGATGGGAGTGGAGGTCAGGATATTGGAATAAGATGCAGGAGAAGGAAAAATAGGCATGGAGGAAAATTGAATGTGCGATGTGAAAGAGGAAAGGGTCATAGGAGGACAGAGAGGAGAGGCACATAGATGAGAGAGGAGAAGTGGTGCTTTTGTAATTTAGTATAAATGCAAATTCCAATAAAAAACTATTACTTGTATACTAATATAATGAGTTATGCATTTCAGAAAGAAAAGGAAAAAGATTAGACAACTGTCATGATCATTTGCAATAAAGAAATCTCAGCAGCCTCAGAATCAGTGAGATGTACTTAAGTCTGAGTTACGACAGATAGAAAAGTATATTAGAGACTTCATACTCAAGGGTAAATAGTCTTCATGCTTCCTATAAGAGATCATGGATGTCACTTTTCTTAACATATTGTTGGAGATCCTAGTAAATGAAATGAAACAAGTAAAAGAATAAATAAAACTGCATGAAAATAAGAGATTAAATTTTCTTTTCATCATTCTTACAGAAACTAATACAATGAACCCACAAAATGGCTTTAAGAATCTCAACTAATAGAAAGTTTTCAAAACAGATTAATTCACAAAATTAATTTAAAAGTAAATTAAATCATAAGTCTATTCACAATAATGTTACAAAATTAGGAATAAATGCTGTAAAAATATTAATTCTTAAAGTTATAAAAATTGCAAAAGGAAGTAGGAGTTTGAAATGCATCTACCTCATTCACAGTTTAAAAAAGTAAATTTTGTAAGACAATCAACCTTTCTCAAAGTGACGTAGATAGTGAACAAAATCCCAAGAACATTTTAAAAACTACATAGAATCCAGTTTTGCCAGCACAATTTGTTGAAGATGTTCTCTTTTTTCCATTGTATACTTTTAGCTCCTTTATCGAAAATCAGGTGTTCATAGGTTTGTGGGTTAATGTCAGGGTCTTCTATTCGATTCCATTGGTCGACTTCTCTGTTTTTATGCCAATACCAAGCTGTTTTCAATACTGTAGCTCTGTAGTAGAGTTTGAAGTCAGGTATGGTAATGCCTCCAGATGATCCTTTGTTGTATACTCAGCAGTAAAAAACAAGGACTTCTTGATTTTTGCATACAAATGGATGGAAATAGAAAACACTATCCTGAGTGAGGTAAGCCAGACCCAAAAAGAGGAACATGGGATGTACTCACTCATATTTGGTTTCTAGCCATAATTAGAGGACAGTGAGCTTATAATTTGCAATCCTAGAGAAGCTAAATAAGAAGGTGAATCCAAAGACAAACATATAGGCATCCCCCTGAATATTAACCTTCATCAGGCGATGAAAGGAGACAGAGACAGAGACCCAAATTGGAGCACCGGACAGAAATCTCAAGGTCCAAATCAGGAGCAGAAGGAGAGAGAGCACGAGCAAGGAACTCAGGACCACGAGGGGTGCACCCACACACTGAGACAATGGGGATGTTCTACTGGGAACTCACCAAGGCCAGCTAGCCTGGGTCTGGAAAAGCCTGGGATAAAACTGGACTCTATGAACATAGCAGACAATGAGGACTACTGAGAACTCAAGAACAATGGCAATGGGTTTCTGATCCTACTGCACGCACTGGCTTTGTGGGAGCCTAGGCAGTTTGGATGCTCAACTTGTTAGACCTGGATGGAGGTGAGGGTTCTTTGGACTTTCCACAGGACAGGGAACCCTGATTGCTTTTCGGGCTGAGGAGGGGGGGAGACTTAATTGGGCGAGGGGGAGGGAAATGGGAGGCGGTGCCTGGGAAGAGACAGAAATCTTTAATAAATAAATAAATTAAAAAAAATAAAAAATAAAAACTACATAGAACCAAAATTAAAAGAGCATAATATTTTTGAAAGAGGTAAGTAATTTACACTAAAAGGCTTAAAATTTTCTTATAATGTTAAAAGAATAAAAATAATTTATGTCATAGTATTGCTACAATAATTTAAATACAATAATTTAAATACATATATATCAACTTATTTTCAAGAAATGTCCCAAGATGATTTAGACATTAAGGTAACTATTAGAGTTTCCAATGACTCTCTTAAGTATTATTCTGAATGTTTTAAGCAGAGGCAAAAGCCACAAATGGTGAGCACCATGCTTATGTATTCTTAAAGGCTAGCTATAGATCTCTCTTAAATGGTCATATCCAAATCCCTGCTGTAATTAGATTACCAAGGAAAAATAGAAAGTGCATTTAAATGATTTTAAATGATAGGATATTTTTTAACATTTGAAAGAGTATGAAATATAAGTAAATGGAAAAATACTAATAGTAGAAAGATATAAATAATAAACAATAATACCCACATCAGCGATTGTAAGAATCATCATTGTATTTATATTAATGTATTTCTGGAGACATTGATATAAGGAGAGAAGACTGCAAACTTCTAAAGATAAGAATGACTTACCGGAGCATGGGGACCTTAGGAGAGGGTTGAAGGGGAGGGGAGAGGTAGGAAGGGAAGCAGAGAAAAATGTAGATCTCAATAAAAATCAATTTAAAAATGCAAAAAGGAATGACTAATCAAGTATTATTAAATATAATATAATACATTTCCTTCTTCTTACTTTTCAGGTCATAAGTGTAGGTAGTAGACATGATCACATGAGAAGGGCATCAGATGTCTTCAACTGGTAATTGTCAAGTCTCAAGTTATTCACCCATCATTATGAGATTCTTAAAATGAATAGACTTGCTAGTGGAAATAATTTTCTGTCTGTTTTCCCTGGGTACTCGGCTGAGTTCTCAATTAAAGCCATTTCTGTCATTTCTGGAGAATAAATGACTGATTAAAGAAAGGTCTTGCTATTAATTCTTTTGACTTTTCCTAGATTATCAAACTAGAAAATTACTTCCTATATATGAGAACAAAGTTCTCTGTTTACAAAATCTTTTTCTTAGAAGAAGAAAATGGTTACAAACTAGAATTCTCAAAGCCTGGTAATAATTACAATGTCATGATTTTTTAAATGTATGTGTTTATTGATATCAGATAGCCTAGAGAAAAATACCAGAAACATTCTAAGTTCTGTAAAGAGAGAAATGACATCATAAATTTTTGCTTCAAAATGATACCTCCAAATGCTATGGTTTCTGAAGAGAACAGAATCATAGAAAATCATTTAATGTCTAACTGCTATTCAAATCTCAAGTGAGATGTTTACAAAACAATTAGAGAGACATCAGAATTTAATATACTTCCTGAGTTGCATCAGTTTTATAACAAAATGCATGTCTGAGATAAACAACCTCTCTTCTAAAAGCCTCATAGAATCAAGGGTGTAAAAGCATAACATTGACGGTAGTGAAGTGACTTAGGAACTAATTGCTTAACACATAAGAATGTACATCTGAATTCATATTTCCTGATGCTATATCAAGATTGACACAGCTGTACCCATTCCAGAATTTTTGAGGCAGGATAGATGGTAGAAATACTGAAATCTCGGCGCACGCTTTTAATCCCAGCACTTGAGAGGCAGAGGCAGGCAGATCTCTGTGAGTTCGAGGCCAGCCTGGTCTACAAGAGCTAGTTCCAGGACAGGAACCAAAAGCTACGGAGAAACCCTTTCTCAAAAAATCCAAAAAAAAAAAAAAAGAAAAAAAAGAAATACTGAAATCTCTGGAAGCCTGCAGTAGCAAACAACAAAAATTGAAGCAAGATGGTGAAGATGGAAAATTAAGGTTGTCCAATGATCTCCACATACTTAATTTAGTGGTCTATGTGAACTCAAATTATTGCACATGAATACATACACATAAACACATATAGCAAAAATTAAAGAATTTTTCATCAAGTGTATTTTTATCAGGAAATATAGTTGTTGCTTTACATTCATTTCCACATAAAGCCCTCAAAGCAACCTTCCAAATAATAGAGCGCTGAGTACAAGCTCCTCCTTGACATGACAGGGCGGTGGTGGCGCACGCCTTTAATCCCAGCACTCGGGAGGCAGAGGCAGGCGGATCTCTGTGAGTTCGAGACCAGCATGGTCTAAAGAGCTAGTTCCAGGACATGCTCCAAAAACCACAGAGAAACCCTGTCTCGAAAAACCAAAAAAAAAAAAAAAAAGAAAGAAAGCTTTCATATTTCAATGTCTGCATTCTTTTTACTTCTCCACAGAGCTTGTTGTCTGGAAGCTTAATCTACATACACCTCTGTCCCAGTGCTGCTTCTTTCAAAGAGGTAGTAAGAATATAAAATAGAATTGCCGAAATGTTTCTGTAATCGAAGTTAAGTGAGAAGGATATTCTACTCATCTAGCTCACTTATTTACATTTACCTGTCTATCGATATATTTAAGTTTTTTATTTTTCTGTTAGAAACATACTGTGAGTTTTTTCAGATAATAACTAATTTGTGCTGAAAAACTTATCTGAATTATTATAATGAATTTAATACCTTGTCTGTATTATCTATTTTATTCAAACATATTTTTTCCCAGTAGATTTCATGAAAGTTCCCTAAATCAATGATATCCAGTACTATATCATATTGACTGACTGGATAGTGGACATCTTGAAAACATCCTTAAAATGTCTATTTTCTAAGTACTGGATCTAAATATTTTATATGCTTAGATAATTTGGGAGTGTTTTTAAACAAACTTGAAAGTTAAGTCTTGTGAATACATGTTTAGGAACTATAATATGTAGAGCATTAATGAAAGAATTTTTTTGGAGGTTGGAAAGTTGGTGGAGAATAACCTTTAGGAAAAGTAAGTTGTTAATACTAACCAAATGGATTTGACTCGTCAAGATTTGTATATATGTAGAATAAGCTCTGGAGACAGTTTTATGTGACAGACTGTTGTTATACTACCTAATTTATTACAATTTATACAATTAATTTATACACCTTTGGGGAAAAGGAACCAAATTGACATGAGAAAATAATAAGCTGCACATAATAGATCAATTAGTTTTTAAGACGATTTTCACTGCTTTATTAAATAACAAATTAACAAATAAACTATAAATACAAAGGAACTAACTAAAAAAATACATTAATATCATCATCTCTTCCCCAACAGCCTGGCTTGATAGTCTGTGTCTGATGTTGGTATTTATTTGGGTTTGAGCTTTATATGAAAAAAATCTTGTATTACTTATATTGGCAAGATCAAAGATAAAAAGTCTCACCTAACACCACAATTAAATATTTAAAATGTTCATTTTTATACAGTTAACATTTTCACATATCCATGGTTAATGTAATATAGAATATATAAAAATGCTTTTAAGTGTCTGCTTACCAGGCTCTAGAAATGAAAGAAAAAAAGGAAGGAAGGAAGGAGGGAAGGAAGGAAGGAAGGAAGGAAGGAAGGAAGGAGGAAAAAAAAGAAAGGAGGGAGTGAACGAAGAAAGGGAGAGAGAGATTTCTTATAGGACAATGAAAATGGTGCTGCATTTTGGTGGTAATGTTTAAATCAGAATAAGAGCATGGTTGGCACAAAATACAACTGAATAAATAACTTAAACCTTGAATTTAATTTGCCTAAATTAAGGTGGTCATGGCTTTGGAATTGTTTTGTTTTTGTGAGACAGTTATACATAGAAGTTACATTTTTGGGAAAATACCAAAGTCAAAATAGTTATTGTTTTAAATTCGCACTATTAAGCATTTGGTATTCCATTTTGGCTAGGGTATAGATTTCTTTCATGGTTGAGGTATATTGAAAAGAATTTCATCTCTATAAAATCTTAGCAGAATCCCTCAAAGAATCAGCACAAAACTTAGCTTCCAAATCATCTATACCATGGTTTAATGGTTTCTAGTCTTTTGCATTTACTCTGTGTCTTATAAAGCTACTTACTATGGAAGTGCATTTAACACACACACACAAACACACATACACTCACACAAACATACACACACAATGTTGTGTTAGTTTCCAGAAGACCATGTATCCCATGTCTACCTTCAAGGCCCATTTTGGGACATCTCATTCAAGTAGGGCCCCACTGATCATCAGCTAGTTTCACTGATAGTTGTGTCCCTGATAATAAATGGGTTTTATTTATTATCATGTACCCACCCTCATATCTAGACAGTAAGCCTAGGTACAATTGTACCATAACTCTACCTCCTCACAACACCCTAGCTCTATCAATCCCCGAAACTCATATCTGGCCCCTTTTCTAGAAAAAAACTCAAGACTCGTATCATCAAGTCAACCCATTCCAGGAACCCAAGGAAACTGCTCCAGAAAGGGACATTAGTTCCCCATCTACAATTCTACCCATCCACAAAGCCTGCCTAAGAACCTCAAGTCTTTTTTTTTTAAATTTATTTATTTATTGAGGATTTCTGCCTCCTCCCCGCCACCGCCTCCCATTTCCCTCCCCCTCCCCCGATTAAGTCCCTCTCCCTCATCAGCTTGAAGAGCCATCAGGGTTCCCTGACCTGTGGGAAGTCCAAGGACCGCCCACCTCCATCCAGGTTTAGTAAGTTGAGCATCCAAACCGCCCAGGCCCCCCCAAAGCCAGCACGTGCAGTAGGATCAAAAACCCATTGCCCCTGTTCTTGAGTTCTCTGTAGTCCTCATTGTCCGCTATGTTCAGCAAGTCCGGTTTTATCCCATGCTTTTTCAGACTCAGGCCAGAAGTATAACAAAAAGTTTGAAGAACCTCAAGTCTTATGACTTCCCCCTCTTATCCCTTCTTTCCTCATAGAGAGCCAAGACACACAATTCCACAAGTATTTACAGCCTATTGAAAACTAAGTACCTCTACAAGATTCCTGATGAGTGGCTCTGAGAATCTTCTGATTTTATGAATGTCTATTTCCAGGTTAAAAAACCTCACTAAACTCAAGATGAGCCAGGACTACATATGATACCCTATTCTACCTTCAAAACTGAATTGCTCAAAAATTGAATCCTAACATCAACATTGCTGCTAAATCACCTGACAAGTTGGAATAAAAGGAAACAGAGCTTTAAACACCTACTCAATAATATCGAGACAGGATTAACATACCAAAATACTACCAATTGCCTAACTCTAAATGCCTATGTCCTACACAATATGAATACACAAATATGAACAAAGTTATATCTTTCAAAAATTGGTAGTCTCATAGTAATGTCTCCAGAGAACATTGCTCTAGATTCTAATAATTCACAGTACAGTAAGATCAAAATAGCAACAATAAACATGATCAAGTAGTCAAAGTTAAAAATGCCAGAATGAGGATTTCAAAAGCATAAATAGTTGAATCAAATAATTAAACATGTTAAGATATCAAAGAATTCAACAAAAAACATGTCTGAAGAAAAGACAAATTTAAATTAACATTAAACTAAAAAATTCAGGAATCCAAATAAAAATTCTGAGACACTAAAACAGAAGGGGGTTACTTCCGTTAGGTATGTTTGACTAGTGAGGTTCCAAAGACTCAAAGCATTACTGGTTATTACAAATTCCATTGGTTGCCCTCCAGAGCTTGACAGTAGGACATTATTGATAGCATCCTAAAGTTCACAGAACATGGAAAAATTAAGGTGCTGCTAATCTGAAGGCTTCATCCATACTCTTTAGATTTCATAGCACTTGATGGTGCTAATAATACTATGAGTAGAGAAGCAATTATCAGTCTTAAACAGTTGTGAATCCTGTGAGTTACAGTAATGATTGGCTTTGCAAGATATGCTCACAGGTGCAATAGGGTCACAAGTGGGAATAACTAACCACTTATGATTGATTTTAAGGTCTGTTCTGAAAGAATAAGCCCTTCTCTGGTACCATTATTGGGCCAGTAACTCTTACAAGATAACTTACAGTCCCTAAAAAAATTTCTTATTATTCTGCCAATGGACATAATGTTATACTAACTCCTAAGATTATATCTAAAACCAATGATTAAGACATCTCTCATCCCTCATCAGACAGGAGCTGTTTGTAGTAGATCATGATTAACACAGAGACCTACAAGTGACCAAAGTTTGAAAAATACTAGATTATAGAATGCCCATCCCTAAGTGGAATTTCTCGGCCACATGTCCTCATCTAAAGGTTCAGGAATCATTGTGGAAGAGGAGTGTAAGAGATGGTAAGAGGCAGAAAATGGAGATGACTACAAGGAAGCTTTCTCTTGGGCATTGCAGTGTACCTGCACATAAGATGCCGCAGCAATTGTGGCAGCATTTACAGAACTTTTTAAAGTTATGTTGTACCCAATCCAAGCATGGAGAAAGGAGCTGAGAAAGAATATCTACCCCTAGCTGAGGAGCTATTATTAGTTTTGTTGCAGGAAAGGAAGGTTCACTATTCTCTAAGACAGTAGCTTCTGATAGGTCAACCAATATCCAGTAGATAACCATATATCCAAGATTATTTAGGTATCATAAATTAGGCTTAATATGAAAATAAAGGACATAAAGTTGAGTGGGAAGAGAAAGGGGATGGATGCAGGAATGAATAAGATCAAAAGGCATTTATTAAATTTCCAAAGAACTAATGAAAATATATATTAACAAGTTGTTGAGATAGGGATGTGAAATTCACAAAATCTAAAATGTTTTATTTTATTTTTACTAATTTATTTTTACTAATAATTTACAATGAATCATCCACATAAAACAATTTGAGTCATGTAATCACCTATTCTGTAGAGTATCTTTATGTCTTCCATTATATACATCTATGGTAGTTTGAATGTAATTGACCCCCATAAACTCATAGGGAGTGGCACTATTAAGAGGAGTGATGTTGGTGGAGTAGGTACTGTCTCTTAAAGAAAGTGTGTCACTGTGGGGATATGTTTTGAGGTTAATTTTTCTCAAGCTTCCTTCAATGATACTCAGATCATTTCTTGTTACCTTCTCATCAATATGTAGCCAGAACCATGTCTGCCTGTAGGCCGCCATGCTCCATGCCATGATGACACTGAACCTCTGTGTAACATCCCTCTCTGTGAGATGTTTTCATTATAAGAGTTGCCATGCTCCTGGTGTCTCTTCATAGCAATAGACACCCTAATGAAGAAAACATCTTTTCCTTGGTTCCTGATACACAATTTTCATTACTGCAATTATTGTTAATGCAGATTCCTTATTCAGCACATTTTTAAAAATCAAAATATTCTTTTTTATAACTCCTTAATTTTCAAAATTATTACACTTATTATATTTACTGATTGATATGCATGTGAGTTGGCACACTCATGATACTGCCCAAAGTCAAGGTCAGAGGACAACTTTGATGAATTATTTCTCTTTTCTATCATGTGGATCCTGATATAGTTCTTTTGCCACCAGGCTTGATATTAAGTACATTTGCTTACTGGACCATTTCCTTGTGCCAGAAATTGCATTTTCCCAAGATGCATCTGAAATAGATAGAAACATGCCATTATATAAGACACCAAAGAACTGGGAAATACAAAGTAAGTTGTCACAGAGTCAAATCCTGACTAGTGACAAAAATGTGCTAAGCTCATATGAAAAATTATGTGAAGCTAACATGTGGTGAGATTGATTTGCTCAGGTGTGCATGACTTTGGAGAAGAATACTGTTTGCTTATATTGGGGATTTTTCATGATTATTCCAAGAGTGTTGACATTAGCACTGAGTAATATACAGTATGAAAGATCTTTGGGAAGATTGCCATCACTAAAGCCCAGCAATTTTATCTACAGAGTAAAATCCAAAACCTCAGATAAACATTGGTAGCCTCTTCCAAGGTGCTTTTTTTCAGCTTTCATTGGAACAAGATTACAAATGCATTGATGGATATCCTACAGACTATCACTTGATACCAACAGTTATCTATGAATCCCACATGGTCAACTCTAAAACTTCATTCTTTTACACTTTACACCTTGGATGTGAAGACAGGAGGGCTTTATGTACTGAGAATGGTACTAATTGTTTAAATGAAACTGACCTATAAAAACTCTTATTTATTCTGGTGTTTGGTATCACATAACTTCTATTGGGTTTTTTGCAAAAGTTTCAACTTCATATAGACAAGAGATTTTCCTTCCTGATTTTAAACTCTAAACAGCTGTTTATTTTCTATCTAAAATTTAATAACCACAGTGTTGCACTTAAAGCAACAAGGCCCTCCAAAGTCAAGAACAATTACCGTAACACTTTGTGATTTACAAGTATGTTTTCTCCTTTAGTCATTAGAGATACAACACCATCCAATTTATTTTTCACCAATTCATCTCATTAGATTTTGAGCAGAGGTTCAAGAGACAGACATTTAAGCATTCCTATTAAACTCTTTTGCTCCACATAATTTTTAAATTACCTTTTTTTCCTGCTTACCTTTTAAGTACTAAGTACTTATAAGTTCTAAGTACTTTATCAGTATAAAAGTAAAGAACGGATTATTTTCTTAAGGAGTCTGCAAAAATACTTTGCACTATGTACTGATATCTGGCAAATGCAGTTGTGTAGCAGAGGTTGCAAAGGCCTTTAAATGAAAATTTCTTGGACAATCATAAGACCCATTTATTCTACAAGAAGCTTGTAAATGCTTGCATACCCAGAAAGAATTGAGAGACGCTAAGTAAAATCACCTGTTTCAGAACTGCATGTGAATAGAAGAGCATTTCTAAAAATAAATAAATAAAACTTACAGGAATAATTCAGTCTTTTAGCCACAGTTATATAACACTTTCCTCTAAGATTCGAATCATCCAACTTTAAAGGCAATTTCTTAAGGCAAGATACTTACAGTGAGAGGAAACTATGGTATGTTTTAAGGGAAGGTGAAACATTACAGGGAACTGCCTTACAACAGGAAGTTAGCAACTGAAAATAGCTTCAGGAAGTCCCTGAAACTAATCAGATTCATGAAGGCTCAGCTCCAACTTCCCCAAGAGTATGTAAGCAGTAGTGACTGCAGAAGTAACTGTTAGAGAAAAAATGTAGAGCTCAATTAAAACAAATTTTAAAAAAACCTAAAAATAAGTTAAAATATAAATCTAATCTACAAGCAAAGCCTAGCAACCTGAAAGAAGCAGAGGCAAGTTTAGGAGACTGGATCAAAGAAGTAGAGATCCACAAAGCAGCCTAAGAGAAAAAGAAAGAAGCTAAAGTGACTAAAATAAACCAATACAACTTGTGTTTCTTGGAAGAGGCTCAACTGAGTCCCTCGGAAAGGACTTTTATATCTGTTTTGCTATCTGCCATCTTTTCTCCAGGTTTCCAGCTGTCATCCACGCCAAAGTGGGCCTTGATGAAACAGATGTCTTTGAGTCATTTTCTACTCCTGAAAGAAACCTGTTACTCATATTTCTCTAAGTGACCACAGTAAAACTCTTTGGTTTATCAAGTTGGACTTCAGTGATATCTATACACTGGTTTTGGGTTCCCTATACAGCGTGTATAGACTTCTGTGTTGCAAGCCCCCAGAAAAGCCTGTGACACAACAGCAGTACTCCTAAATACTAATTCTTTGAGTTGGGTTTGTATTGTTCACCAAAATAGCAGGAATATATTTATTCATCCAGGCTTCCTGCATTTCTTATGTAGCTTAATAATAGAAAAGCACCAATAATATGATTAAGTTTAAGGACCAAGCATGCATGTTCTTCTATTATTAAACAAGCCACATATTTACTTGAGGGTACAAGGCAGGAATCTAAGATATCCCAAACTGATATGTTTTAAGAACATAAGGAGATACAGAGAGGCTTATTGAGATCACTGATGGTATTCAGAGATTATAGTAAAATCACCACACAGAAAACAAAGCACTTACATCCTCCAAGATAGAAATAAACAAAATGCTTCTTCTTTTCTAGATTTTGCTAATTTCTGTTGTGAGTGGATCTGAGCTTGTTTGCCTATTTTTGATGATGGAAAATATTAAGTAGGGTACTCAGTGAGTTATAGAAATTGCTGTATGAAAAGGGAATGGGAGAATACACTCTGTTCTCCACTTTTTGGTTCAATGGAAATAGAGTTGGAAGCAAGGAAAACATTCACAAACTTTCTTGGTATCAGTTAGACAAAAAGACTGCCATTCACTGTTTTGCCTGGCTGCTTGGTTATGTATCAATACTAAAGAATAGGACACAAAGTGTTGTGAAGTGACATTTTTGAGAAAACCTGGCAATATTATCTGTTGTCTAAAGTACTCACCCACTATTTTCACTTTTTTGGTAGCAGTTCAAGTTGACTAACATCTTTTAATTCTTATGTGTTCAGAGACTCATATATGTGTCTGTGTGTGTATTAAAATTTGTACTTTAATTATATTGCCTATCATGTGCAATTAAATACTGCAAATGTGTTCAAAACAATATGCTCCTGTTCTTCCTACAGAAATATTAGGAATTCTAAAACAATACTGTGCAATTAGACAACTGTATTTCTGACAATAGTAGCTTCAATTTAGAAATCAAGAAAGGATTGTACAATAGCATCAAAACTATGTTTTGTATAAAGAAATATATAATAGATAGTTGTTCTTTACTTGGGCTGTCTCATGCAGGTCCACATCTGAAATGTTGTTTCAGGTAGAAATCATTTTTACTCAGAGGACTCTCATTGTTCACTGTCTCACAGTGATCACAGTAATAGTTTGTATATCATCTAATGTGAGAAAACCATTGTATCACACATTCAGTTATGTTTTCTAATTGCTTCTAGTGAAGTGGTAAATTATGCCCTTTACTAGTAACTTTATAAATGCAGTAGAAGGCAAAAATTCTTCCTTTAATTTTGACCGAGAACAATATTGTACTCAATATTGCTTCCTTCATAACCTCATTGTCATGAGCATCTACATATCATTCTCCAACTTTCAATGGAAACACATCACCATGAATATCGGTGTATCCTCTCCAACTTCCTTTTTTCCAACATGTTTTTATTGATTATTTTAGAATTACATATCATGCACCCTGGTCACACTCACTCCCCATTCTTCCCACATCTACCCTCCCACCTTTATGTCCTTCACCAAAAAAGAAAAAAAAAAATTCACCCACTCCAATTTGTGTTTCCTTTCTCATTATTGGAACTGCCAGTGGCCAGCCCCTTAAAGAAAACTGAATACTCCCCTTACTGTCCTCCTGCCAGAAGCTGTCAATCGTGAAGAGTTATACTTCAGCATCTTTATCAACAATTTTAAGGACTCTCTTCAATGGTTTCTTGTCTAGGCTTTTTATTTTTTTTATCTTTTTTTTGAGGGTGGAGGAGATCCTTAAATGTTTCTCATGCTTAATTATGAGTCTGCAGTCATTGATGCTGCTGAAAAGGAAGCTTTCCTGCTCATAACAAGCAGTTACAGCACACACTGATCATAGAATTATGAAATTCTACATGGTGTCCCGTGACAGCATGGACCACATGTATCCCCATGGCCTCTAGGAGCAGCTCTGTATATGGACTTCACCAGGTTTAGTAGGGGCAGCATGGATCATGAACTTAAATATGGCTTCCACTGATAGCACAAACCACAGGCAACAATATTGTCTCCCCAGCAGCCATGATCACAGCCATCAACATGTTCTTAGGTGGCAGTGCAGACTACAGAAACAAAAGTGGTCTCATGAAGACCAGTGGATCTCAGGGATAGCATGGACTGTGGACTTCAGCATGTCCTTCAATGTTAGCACAGGCCATGGACATCCATATGGCCTCTGGTAGCAACATGAACCACTGGTACAACACAACAACACAGCCTGTAGTTGCAACAGTGACTAGAGACACTAGCATAACCTCCAGCTGTTGCCAGCACCACAGACACCAGCTTGGTCTCCAGCAGCCACATCAATTATGGAGGTCTTTCAGAAAATGAACTCTTTTCATCTAAGATATCTTGTTGCTACTTAGAACCAGAACTTGAGGTAGGATTTCCTTCTGTATACTGTAAATATATTTTCTTCCCATTGGTTGATAATTAAAGCTACTTTGGCCTATGGTAAGACAGAATAAAGATAGGCAGGAAATCCAAACAGATGTACAGGAAAAGAAGAGAAGGATTGAAAGGAAGGCGAGCCAACTGCCCAAGAAGAGAGATGCCAGCAGCCACTGCTGGAATAAGTTTTGAGAGCATTACCAGTGAGCCATGGGACATGTGGTGATATACAGAAAACCAGAAATGTTTTGATTCAGATGTAGCGCTAGCAAGAAAGAAGCCTAAGCAATTGGCCAAGCAACTGTAACTAATATTAGCTTCTGATATTTTCTGAGTGTTTATTTTATAACTGGCTGTGGGGACTGCCAGGTGGGAGATATACTGATCCAGCAGGACTGCAGGGAACAGAGAAACATATCTGGCTTCAAGAGTGATCATGTGGATTGGGGTCACATATAGGAGTAGAGACTGAGTGAACTGGTAAACACCCTGTCTGCTACACTCAGCAACAGCATGCTCCCTGTCCATTATAGTCACAGTTTCTGCATCTCTGGTTTCAGTTCTTTCCATTGCATATGTGGCCCTGCTCTCTCATCTTTTACTCTAATTTCACAAGACCACGTTTAAAAACATCTTTCCTTGAGACCTTCCCTTGTTTAAGTGTTGTGTAGATACTGCAACCCTTGTCAGACACATCCTCCACTTCCTCATCTCCCCTCAGAGTCCCCATTGGTGTCTCAGGCTCCTCAGGGTGACTCTACATTTTAAGGGGTACTAGCAGCTGTGGATTGAATCAAGTCTTCTCCAACTTTCAAAGGTAAAGATGAGGGAATTTACATTCTCTTTGTTTGGATGTGGAAACTTGTTTTTTTTTTCTCCTTTTCTCAATAAAAAAAGTTACCTCTTAAAAAAAAAACAAAAACAAAACTTTATTTTAAGGAACCGACAAGTAAAAAGAAGAGCATGCACCAAAATTCTCCCTATATCACTTCATAATTAAAGCACAGATTCAGTTTTCTATTTTTAGAATATATTTTATTCCTTATTTTTTTATTCATGTATCTTTATACTGTCTACCCCAATTGTCTCCCCCATGCTCCCCTCAGGTACCCCATTGCCTCCTGCTATTTCCAATTCTTCTCCATTTTATTTTATAACTCACTAAGTCAAAATTGTAACATTGACTGAAACATTCACTTATCTTGTTGGTTTGATTTTATGTAGGTATGAATAGGTGTCATGAGTTAATGAGTATAATGGCCGTGTTATATATGGAAGACAAAATTTCACAGCACTCTACCCCATCCTCAGCTCTTTGTATCCCCTCTTTCACAATGTTCCCTAAGATTTGGGAGGGGTGATATAGATGTCCCACTTAGAGCTGAACATTCAATGGTCACTTATTCTGGAGACTTCACTTATGAGTCTCAGGATTAGCTGCTGCTTGTGCAAAAAGAAATATATGTGGCCAAGTTTGAGAACACTAGTCTATGGATATAAATGTATGTATTTATACCGCTATGTGACATGTCCATTTAGCAAAACAATAGTAATAAATTCTCCCATATGCCCTGGGAATTCCCCAACTATGGACCACATTTATAATACTAGACGTTAATTCCTCTTGTGTAGTAGACTGCAAAACCAATCAGAATTCCAATAGTTACCCCATAAAATACATGCCATTTTTGCACCAGTAAGATCCTTTTGCCTAACAGGTTGATATTTTAGTATTCAGGGTTCTTGACTGGGTAATACCATTGATGATTTTCTCTTTTTCTCCACAGCAGATTGCATGGCACTTTTAATGTTAGCCAGCAGAGAGGAAGTTCATAGTTTGCTTTCTCTATTTTCTTCAACCAAAATGTGTTGTATCTTCAGCAATAGGTTCTTTTGTTTTAAACAAGTACTTTTATTTTTTTGAAATTACAATACCACCAAATCATCTCTTTTGTATCTTTCCGTCTTCTAGGACCCCCAACTATGCTCTTTTAAACTACCAATTCCTTTCCATAACCCAAGTCTTTTGAGGGAAGTATTATCCACATATACCTTTGTTGAAACATCTTTTCCTACAATGCATTTTAATTAGCTCACTAACTAGTGTATTTTCTTTATCTGGGAAGAAATAAAACATACTGTAATATTTATGACTTCATGGGAATATACATCATTGAACAGTCTCATTTTTTTTTTGTGGTTCTTGAAGCCTAAAGTACAATAGTGTTCTTTTTTTTTTTTCCAGATACTCTGTAAGCCGCATCTCTGTTTAGGTGTATTATTTTAGAGAACTGTGATCAATAAGAAACACTAGCTAATAATATGTGCCTCTAAGAAGCCTCTCTGACATTCTCTGGAGATGGTTATAACAATAGCTTTGATGATAGTGACAGGTTTCTCTTCACAGACATTAAACACTTTCACATCACTACCTTATTGAGTTCTCACAAGTAATTTGAGAAGCAGGCAAAAAAATGTGGTGTGTTCCACGTTTACAGAAAATGACTTTTTAGTGATTGACTTCTGGTTTGGATATTTACAGAATTTTACTCTAAGTCCCTTTTGGCATCATTTCTCGTGAGTGTACTTTAAATGAGAAATTCTTAATCACAGAAATGTGACTCAAGTTATTGTAATATAATATAATGTAATATGACAGAAGTAATTTTGAAGTTTCAATTATATTTTATTTTAAGGGAATAGCCTATGTCAAACCTAAAGTGTATATGTATTGTTTTATTATGATGATTTTATTAAACATGCCTTGTAGAAAGAGTAAAGCTCTCTAGACTGAGGCTGTAAATCAAAAACCATCAGATGACAGCTTATGCCAAATGCCAATATGACCTCTGAATGAAAATAAATAACCTCTTGGATATCAGCCCTAAGAGCCTTTTTATGCTATTGTCCATGACTTGAATGATTCACATTGTCTTAGCTGCACAGAAGAATCAGAAATGGTAAGTGTCTTGACTGATTTATTGTCAACTTGACACAAGTTACTCATTTGAGAATAAGGAACCTCAATTGAGAAAATACCTCCACCAAATTGACTTGTGGACAAGTGTGTGGTGCATTTGATATAGGAGAGGTCAGAAAAATTGTGAGAAGTGCTAACCCTGGACTGGCGGTTCTGGGTGTGATGGAGGAAGGTCATTGGTTAAAAAAATAAAGAAACTGCTTGGCTGGCCCTCATAGGTTAAAACATAGGTGGGAGGAGTAAACAGAACAGAATGCTGGGAGGAAGAGGAAGTGAGCTCAGAGGCCATGCTCCCCTCTTCCAGGCAGACGCCATGAAGCAAGCTGCCAGGTCAGACATGCTGAATCTTTCCCAGTAAGACTGATGCTACACAGATTATAAAAGATGGGTTGATCGGGATATGAGAATTAGCCTGTAAAGGCTAGAGTTAATGGGCCAAGCAGTGTTTAAAAGAATACAGTGTCCGTGTAATTATTTCAGGGCATAAGCTAGCAGGCGACTGGGGTGCTGGGGACGCAGCCCCGCCGCTCATATTACTACATGGGTGCTGTAAGAAAGCAAGCTAAGAAAGCCATGGGAAATAAGGCAATAAACAGCAACCTTCCACGGCTTCTACATCAGCTTTGGCCTTCAAGTTCCTGCCCCGAATTAATTGAAGTTGGGTTATAGACTGCAAAATGAAATAAACATTTGCCTTTTCAAGTTGATTTTGGCAATGGTGTTTTATCACAGCAGTAGAAACACAAGCTAAGATTGAAATAAATCCCAGGTTTTGTAGCATTGCTGTGACAGACCTGATCATGTGTCACTGAAAGGATTTCTGTTACACTTGAACTTTAGGATGGAAAAGCCATGAGTATTCAGAAATTGGTGATCCTTTGAACTAGAAGATAAACTTGAGAGAAATACAGTTTATGAAAACCTGACTTGTTAAGTTTCATGGGGAAATCTGAAAGTCCCTTGAATCCACTGTTGGGCACAATCAATATTTTGAATTAAGAATCTGGTGTGGTGCCTGGTCAACTGCAGCTAAAGGGATGACTGTGACTAACAAGAAATCATCATCACTGAAGTAAATCTTGTGCTTTCTGACATAATTGAGGCTGCTTAGCTGGAGCTTAGCTGTTAGTAATAATTAGAAAGAAGCAAGCATCACTGAAGAATGTAAGTCTATGAACAATTTCCTCAGGGTCAGCACACAAAACCTACTCTGCAGAGCCATCAAATGCTTCATACATCTTCTGCTGTCTTCTGAACTTAATAAGGGGTAAGTGATGACATCACAGAATTATGGAGAGCAACTGGAGTGTGGCACTTTTTGACAGGGCTGGAGTCCCTAAATAGAGGCCAATAGAAGCCTTTGGTGAGATGCAACCTCAGTCGCAGTCTCGGTAGAAGGCTTGGTATTAAATGAGTAATGGAGAGAAGTGGAGGCTTGGCACCATATTGCAGGGACAGAATTCATGAAGAGTTCCAAAGGAGTCTACCAGTAAATGTCCCACCCAGTTGCAACAGGAGATTCCAGCATTTTAGAAATGCCAGTGCTATGAAACAAATACCACAGACAGCAGTAGCTGTGGAGTGGAGCCTCCCTGAACCTAAAAGACAAGCTTCCCATCCTGTTGATGGCAGAGATGGAGAAATGGATCCATTTGGAACCTACAGAATCATGGGAGGGCCCAAGACATCAATCACCAATGTTTTTACATTGTTGGAATTTAGTTTTTCTCTCATTTGATTATGACTATGCAGCGAGTCTCTCCTTCTGGAATAAGAAGGTACAGGACTTATTTTTAATTATACAGGATCCCACAGTTGAGAGACTTTGAACTCTTGAAAACACTTTGAAATTTTACAAAGAACTTTGAATTTTAGAGATACTGTGAATATTTTACAGAAACTTTGGATATCTTAGATTTTTGAATATAGACAGTCTTTGGGTATTTTAGAGAGGCTTTTGACTTTCAGAGAGACTTTGGGTGTTTTAAAGAAAGTGAAATTTTGACTATGTCATTTCATACAAAGACTTTCTACATTCTCCTCCAATGTCTAGCCTAGTGAGTAAATCCTGCCCACAAATTATATTTATTTTGCCTTTGCATTCTCTCTCCCTCTCCCAACATGGCGGCCTCAGCAAAAAAGAAGAATAAGAAGGGGAAGACCATCTCCCTAACAGCCTTTCTAGCTGAGGATGGGGGTACTGGTGGAGGAAGCACCTATGTCCTCAAACCAGTCAGCTGGGCTGATGAAACAGACGACCTGGAAGGAGATGTGTCAACAACTTGGCATAGTAATGATGACGATGTGTATAGGGCACCTCCAATTGACCGTTCCATCCTTCCCACTGCTCCAAGGGCTGCTCGGGAACCCAATATCGACAGGAGCCGTCTTCCCAAACCACCACCCTACACTGCTTTCCTAGGAAACCTGCCCTATGATGTGACAGAAGACTCCATTAAGGAGTTCTTTAGAGGACTAAATATCAGCGCTGTACTCTTACCACGTGAACCCAGCAATCCAGACAGGTTAAAAGGCTTTGGCTATGCAGAATTTGAGGACCTGGATTCTCTGCTCAGTGCTCTGAGTCTCAACGAAGAGTCTCTAGGTAACCGGAGAATTCAACTGGACGTTGCTGATCAAGCACAGGATAAAGACCCGTATGATCGTTCTTTTGGTCGAGACAGAAATCGGGATTCTGACAAAACAGGCACAGACTGGAGTCCTGCTGCAGACAGCTTTGATGACTACCCACTTAGAAGAGGTGATGATAGCTTTGGAGACAAGTATCCAGATCGTTACGATTCAGACCGGTATCGGAATGGATACCGGGACAGGTATCGGGACAGCCCATGTCGAGATATGGATCGCTATGGGGGCCGGGATCTCTATGACGACCAAGGCAGCAGAGATTATGACCGAGGCTATGACTCCAGGATAGGCAGTGGCAGAAGAGCATTTGGCAGTGGGTACCATAGGGATGATGACTACAGAGGAGGTGGAGATCGCTATGAAGACCGATATGACAGAAGGGATGATCGGCCATGGAGCTCCAGGGATGATTACTCTCAGGACGATTATAGGCGTGATGACAGAGGTCCCCCCCAAAGACCCAAACTGAATCTAAAGCCTCGGAGTACTCCTAAGGAATATGATTCCTCTGTTAGCACCTCCCAGTCCAGCCGAGCAGCTTCTATATTTGGAGGGGCAAAACCTGTTGACACAGCTGCTAGAGAAAGATAAGTAGAAGAGAGGCTGCCGAAGGAGCAGGAGAAGTTGCAGCAGCAGCTGGATGAGCCAAAACTAGGCCGCCGGCTGCGGGAGAGACACCCAAGTTGGCGAAGGGAAGAAACTCAGGAAGGGAACGGTCAAGGATAGGAAGTGAGTCATTGCAGACTGGGGCCTCAGCCACATCTGGCAGAAATACACGAATGAAACCCTCAATAAAGAAGAAAACCGTCACTCTCCAACCTCCAAACCTCCTAAACCTGATCAGCTTCTAAAGGTAATGCCAGCCTCTCCACCAAAGGAGAATGTGTGCGTGAAGCAAAGCTCTAATCCTCCTGCTGGATCTCAGAGCTCAGACACAGAGCAGCAGTCCCCTACAAGTGGTGGAGTTAAAGTAGCTCCAGTTCATTCCTCTGAGGACGGACCATTAAGGAAAGATGAAAATTAAGTAGATGGGGTGAGTGTCTTAAGAGGCCAAACTGGGAGCTCCAGTTGCAGTCCTGGAGACGGAGGGAGCAGAGACCACTGGAAGGAGTTGGATAGGAAAGAAGGCAAAAACGATAAAGAATTGAGATCTGCACCTGAGCCGAAGAAACCTGAGGAGAGCCCAGCCTCTACGTTCAGCTCTGCGAGCAAATATGCTGTTCTCTGTGGACAGTAACAATGAGACTGAGGGAGACGACCACACTGAGTAGACCTCCACATGCTGTGCCTTCTTCTAGTCTCCACCCCGGAACACTCAAGGGCAAATCAAACCTCTATCCAGACAAGAAAAAAATAGAACTCACCATCTCCTGGAGACCTTTCTTAACTTTTTTTTTTTTTTTTTTTGGTTTTTCGAGACAGGGTTTCTCTGTGGTTTTGGAGCCTGTCCTGGAACTAGCTCTTGTAGACCAGGCTGGTCTCGAACTCACAGAGATCTGCCTGCCTCTGCCTCCCGAGTGCTGGGATTAAAGGCGTGTGCCACCATCGCCCGGCTCTTAACTTTTTTTTAATGAAATGAAATTGTTTTGCATGCTGCTGCAGCCTTTTAATGTATTGAAGAACTGGAGAATCAACCACGATCGTAGCCCGAGAGATATGGCTACAGCTTTTGAATGGGGAAGTTGTAATGTGTTCTGAGGATACCAAGCGGTTACCTGTGTGGCTAGTGTCTGAGGTTCCATTCAGCAGGAATGTAGTGACAGTCTCAATCGCATAAGTCAGGCAGTAGAGAAAGGCACAAGGAAGAGTGAGATTTCTACCTTTTAATTCTTACCCTGTGATGGCACCTATGAATTCCCCAAACATCATCTGAATAATTTTTCTATCTTTGGAAAGGTAAAAAAAAATATTTATTTTTTCCCACATCCCTGTGAATATATTCCAGTTCCCAAGCCAGTGCCTTGGCCTAATGTGCCATCCATGCCTTGAAGGGGCAGCCTATAGGCTTGCACAAAGCTCCTAAATCCACACACTGACCTAGTCCCATCATTTCCTTCTGTGCTGTAACCAACATCTAGTACACCCTGATCTGCTTAGCTCACATCAATCCAAACGACCATTTGTGTAGCACTTACCATGCCACTCCATACCCAGATTTCCTTTGTCCTTTCTCAGGGTCTAACTTCATGAGTATCCTAAACTTTTCTCCATACTCTACAAGATTTACATCTATACTATCAGCTACTGCTCCATAATCTACTGGATTTAGCCTAGGTTCCATAACCAATATGCATGCCTAGTCTGGCCTTCCCTGCCTACACTGCAGAGGACCTCAAGTCTTAGGTCAATATCCTCTCTACCTTTCTCTCAAACCAAATGACTCATTCACTTTATAACAAATCTTTCTATTCAGAGCTTCTACTCCCACACTCCCAGCTTGGAATAGGAATACTCTGCATACTAGCCCATTCCTTTCTACTTTCCTGACTGATTCTTCCCAAACTATTTCCAACCTCTAGATCCAATACAACCCACATTCTCTTCTCACACTCGATGCTCCGTCCAAAACAAACTTAAAAGTAACCAAAAAATACTGTATGTTCAGATCTCATTGCAGGAATACCAACATGTGAAAGATAAATTCAGTGACTTCTTTCTAAAACTACCAGACCTGTAAAGATGCTTGACATAGATAACTTACATAGATAACTCCATGGCACAAAATTGAAAGATCAATCATAAACCTTTCAGAAGAATTTAAACACTTTAAGGAAGACACAAAAAAATAGCTCAATGAAATCAAAAAGAAAAAAGCTTAAGGTGTACAAATGAGTGATTGATGCACAGGAACACACAAGCAAAAAACTGGTGAAAATGGCAATGACAGTTCAGGACTTGAAATGGAATTCAGTAAAGTGGTAAAAACACTGAAGAGAATTCAAGCAGGAAAAAGGAGAATTAAAAACAAATCAAAAGAAATAAAAATAATAGTTCAACTAGAAAGCAAAAAAGAAAGAAAATAGAAGAGAAACTTGGAAGTACACTTGAATGCATTGGCATAAGAGACCACTATTTAAATATAACCCTAGCAGCACAGACACTGAGAGAAACAATTAATAAATGGGACCTCCTGAAACTGAAAAGCTTCTGTAAAGCAAAGGACATAATCAACAAGACAAAATGACAACCTAAAGAATGGGAAGAGATCTTCACTAACCCCACAAGACAGAGGTCTGATCTCCAAAATATACAAAGAACTCAAGAAATTGGTCACCAAAGAATACATAATCCAATTTAAAAAAAAAATGGAGTACAAACCTAAACAGAGAACTCTCAACAGAGGGATCTAAAATGGCTGAAAGACACTAAAAGGAAATGTTCAACATCCTTAGTCATCAGAGAAATGAAAATCAAAACTCTGAGATTCCATTTTATACCTGTAAGAATGGCCAAGATCAAAAACACTGATGACAACTTATGCTGGAGAGGTTGTGGGGGAAAGGGAACACTTCTGCATTGCTGGTGGGAATGCAAGCTCGTACAGACCCTTTGGATGTATGGGTGGCAATTTCTCAGAAAATTAGGGAAC
>NC_022016.1:13219034-13243803 GCF_000317375.1 Microtus ochrogaster
CGCATTGACATAAGAGACCATTTCCTAAATATAACCCCAGCAGCACAGACACTGAGAGAAACAATTAATAAATGGGACCTCCTGAAACTGAAAAGCTTCTGTAAAGCAAAGGACACAATCCACAAGACAAAATGACAACCTAAAGAATGGGAAAAGATCTTCACTAACCCCACAAGACAGAGGTCTGATCTCCAAAATATACAAAGAACTCAAGAAATTGGTCACCAGAGAACACATAATCCAATTAAAAAAAAATGGAGTACACACCTAAACAGAGAACTCTCAACAGAGGGATCTAAAATGGCTGAAAGACACTAAAAGGAAATGTTCAACAAAACTCTGAGATTCCATTTTATACCTGGAAGAATGGCCAAGATCAAAAACACTGATGACAACTTGATGGAGAGGTTGTGGGGGAAAGGGAACACTTCTGCATTGGTGGTGGGAATGCAAGCTGGTACAGACCCTTTGGATGTATGGGTGGCAATTTCTCAGAAAATTAGGGAACAACCGTCCTCAAGACCTGGTAATACCACTTTTGGGTATATATTAAAAGGATGCTCAAATGTGCCTCAAGGACATGTGCTGAACTATGTTCATAGCAACATTGTTTGTCTTAGCCAGAATCTGGAAACAACCTAAATGCCCCTTGACTGAAGAATGGATAAAGAAAATGTGGTACATTTGCACAATGGAGTACTACACAGCAGAAAAAAATAATGACATCTTGAATTTTGTAGGAAAATGGATGGAGCTAAAAAACATTATTTTGAGTGAGGTAACCCAGACACAGAAAGACAATTATCACATGTGCTCCCTCATAGATGGGTTTTAAACATAAAGCAAAGAAAACCAGCTACAAACCACAATCCCAGAGAACTTAGACAACAATAAGGATACTAAGAAAGTCTTACATAGATCTCATCCACATGGGAAATAGAAAAAGACAAGATCTCCTGAGTAAATTGGGAGCATAGGGACCTTGGGGGAGGGTTGATGTGGGAGGGGAGAGGCAGGGACGTAAGCAGAGAATGTAGAGCTCAATAAAAATCAATTTAAAAAAGTAAGACAAAGTTAGTCAGAACAAGCTGACTGAAAGAGGAGTTTCCAAAGAGCCAGAGGAGCTTCAAAATCTTTTCCTCCAGAAACAAGCAAAAAGGAAACCAAAATCTATTTTTGATCCAGCTGAAATTTCACAAAAGGGAAGAGATGATAACTATGGAGATAGATGTGAGTTTGCTGAGTGTCTGTGTGCTTATGTAGTCAGTAAAATTGCTCAATCCAGCCTTATGGCCTCATTCATGGATTATGAAACCAAGACTTGGAAGGGGAGACAATATATTTGAAGGCACACATCTGGAAAGAATGGGTCAGGGTTTTATGTAGCATTCATTATAAAAAGTAAAAAAAAAAAAATTTCATTATGGTATTTCCAAATGTGAGTGTGGACTGTGGCCACAGTCAGTTCCTCAGTTTCTTTTTATTCCCTTTTTGCATACTGGAATATCTTTTTTACTTAAAAGCATCAGTATAAATTTTATAATGTATTTTTAAAAAGTATTTTTAAAACAATTTTTATTAGATATTACATAAAAACTTTCAGGCAAGCATTAAATCTATAAACTATTAAGACTATCTAAACTATGTGTCTTTTTATATAAAAACCTCTGGACTTGGCACTAAGGAAATTTCCAAGAATCCACAGGGATAACCCTAGCTAAGACTCTAAGCAACAGTGGAGAGGATGCCTAAACTGGCCTTCCTCTATAATCAGATTGATGACTGCCTTAATTGTCATCACAGAAACTTCATCTAGCAACTGATGGAAGCGGATACAGAGATCTACAATACTGCAGTAGGCCAAGTTACCAGAGAGCAGTCCAAGAGAGGAGGGAACGATGATATTAGCAATGGGGTCAAGACCATGATGGTGACAGGCACAGAAAAAGGTGACCTGAGCTAGTGAGAGCTCACTGACTCTGGACTGATAGTGGAGGAACCTGTATAGAATCAAATTAGGCCCACTGAATGTGGTGGACAGTTGTAAGACTTGGACAGTCTATGGGACCACTGGCAGTGAGACCAGGATTTATTTCTAGTGCTTGAACTGACATCTCAGAGCACGCTCTCTTTGGAGGACTAACTTGCTCAGTATAAGTATTGAGGAGAGGGCTTGGTCCTGCCTGGAAGTGAAGTGTCAGACTTTTGTTGTTGCCCCATGGGAAGCCTTACCCTATCTGAGGAGTGGATTGGATAGTGGGGAATGAGGGTGAGCTGGGAGGGAGGGAGCGAGGGAGGGAGGGAGGGAGTGGAAATGGGGCTAGCTATGTAAAATGAGAAAAGATTGTACTAAGAAATTATTTTTTTTAATTCAGTTATTTTTTATTGAAAATTTCCACCTCCTTCCCTCCTCCCACTTCCCTTCCCTCCCCCAAACCCCTCCCCCTCCCTCTTCAGTCCAAGGAGCGGTCAGGGTCCCTACCCTATAGGAAGTCCAAGGTCCTCCCTGTTTCCCCCAGGTCCAGGAAGGTGAGCATCCAAACAGACTAGGCTCCCACAAAGCCCATCCATGCAGTAGAATCAAAACCCAGCGCCATTGGCCTTGGCTTCTCCATCAGCCTCCACAGTCAGCCACATTCAGAGAGTCCAGTTTGATCACATGCTCCATCAGTTCCAGTCCAACTGGCCTTGGTGATCTCCCATTAGATCAGTTCCGCCGTCTCAATGGATGGACGCACCCCTCGCGGTCATGACTTCCTTGCTCATGTTCTCCCTCCTTCTTCTCTTCATCTGGACCTTGGGAGCTTAGTCCAGTGCTCCATTGTGGATCTCTGTCTCTATCTCCATCTATCACCAGATGAGGGTTCTATGGTGATATGCAAGATATTCATCAGTGTGGCTATAGGATAAGGCCAGTTCAGGCACCCTCTCCTCTGCTGCCCAAAGAACAAGCTGGGTACATCTCCTTGGACACCTGGGAACCCCTCCAGAGTCAAGTAGGAAAGAAAGAAAAAAGAAGACATTACTAGTTGGATCCTCAAGGACTGGGCTGGCAGGCAGGCATCCATAGGCCCACTGTTATTCCACTGACAGGTGAAAGCCATGCACATAACAGTTTGGGTCCTCAAGGCCAGGTCTGGTGAAAAGAAATCCACAGACCCACTTTCTACTATTCAGCTCAGGTGCAAGCTAGTCATATATAGGCCAGTCTGGATTGTTAAGGCATATACAACCTTGAAATTATCCACGGGCCTGCCAGGTACTTTGTGCCACCAGGTGGGTAGGTGCCCTTATGTTTAGCAAATGCAAAATGGAGAAATGGGAGAGAAAGGAACAAAACGGTTCATGTGATACAAAAAAAGAAGTGAAAGAGGTGATGAGTACACTTATACAGTGGATTGCTTGTCACCCAGGGCCATGGTGACATCTGTGCCTTGACTGACACAAAGGGACATGTGTTTTTTCATGGTCCTATTACAGCCAGCATCTTTGTTTACATCCATGGACCCTGGTAGCACCAAAGGCCACTATGATGCTCAGTGTCTGGGCTGCCACCTATGTCCATGTAGGTGACTGAGGGTTCTGCCACCACCATGACCATACCAATTTGAATGGTCTGAGATGCAACCCAATGCATGGGGACATCTTGGACAGAGCTACAACTGAGGCCTATGTCTGGGTCCATGGCCCTACTGCAGCTAGGGTCTAAATAGATGTGCTTGGCTCCAGTTACCACCAAAGGCTGTATGGATGTTTGGGTTCTGGCCAGCAACCTACGACCATGTTGGTGTCCAAGAGTCATGCTAGAACTGTGTCATACTGATCTGAATGGCCTACTCTGCTGCTTGGCTCATGGAGACTTTCAAGCCTGGGCTGTTGCCTAAGACTATGTCTGGGTCTGAGATCATATTGAAGCTAAAGTCTATGTTAATGTCTTTGAACCAGGTTGCCACCAAATACCATATGGAAGCCTGAGGTCTGTGCATAAGGCACAGGCTGCCACCAAAGACCACGTGGAAGCCTATCATCTTGGTTGCAACCTGTGGCCTTTTTGGTATCTTGGTTCCTACCACTACCAGAGCCATGTTGATCTGAGGGACCTGTGATGCCACCCACATCGATGGTGGCATCTGGGACCAAGCTGCTGTTGAGGGCCGTGGTCCTGCTGTAGATGGGGTCTGTGTTGAAGTCTGTGGCCCATGTCACCACAAGGAACCAAAGGAGCCAAGAGTGATGGAATCAAAGGGCTGTGCCAAGGTGCCCCACACTTTGTTGGCCCTGGGAAAGATGGCATTGCACCTTCACTGGACACTGAAGCAAGAGAACTCTCTCTAATACTTATGGTAGAACTGACCCTCCACACACAGTAGAAATGGCCACACTCTTCACCATGGGCATGGGAAATTGGGCCCTGATGGTGTGGGTATAGAAGAGCTTGCTTTCACCCTCTCCTGATTTGGGTGGCTATAGTGGCCAAGACTGACTAGATCAGGTATCAACAAGGCACACACTGAGTTCTTTGATTTGACCCACTCTAATGTCTACCCAATCTAAGATGTGATTGGATTCATGACGGGGCTGGTTCTGTGGAATAATACCTGCAGGAACTCCACAACTCAGGATAGCCACTGGATATCCCATAGGAGTTTCAGTGAGCATCCATTGATGATGGTAGACCAGAAGCCAGAGGCCTTAAACTAGATCAATGACTTATTGCAATGAACATTTGAAAGTAAAACTGATTATACAGAGCAGGGACAAGGGAGTGACTGTTGAAGGAAGGCTGCTTGTTCATCCGGCTCTCAAAATCAAGATAACCACACAAAAACTATATTATTTATATCACTGATTGGCCCATTAGCTCAATTATTCTTCTTATTGGCTAACTCTTACATCTTAATTTATTCCATTTCTAGTAATCTATGTATCTCCACATGACTTACCAGCTAAAATTCCCAGCATCTGTCTCCAGCAGCTCCATTGCTTCTCTCTGACTCTGCACTTCTTTCTTCCAGCATTCAGCCTATCTTTCCTTGCCTACCTAAGTTCTGCCTTGCTATAGATCCAAAGCAGTTTCTTTATTTATTAATGGTAATCACAGCACACAGAGGGGAATCCCAGAACAAGTGACCTTCAAGGAAGTAGGCATGAGTCAGTGACTTCTTCAGGACCAGGTGTCAGCCAGTGACCCCACAGAAACAAGCCTGAGTCAGGAATATTTGCTGGAGCAGGCCTGAGCCAATGGCCTCCATTGGAGTAGGCCCTAGCTAGCAGCCTCTGCTGGAACAGACCCAAGCTAATAACCTCCACCAAAGCAGGCCTGAGCCAAAGACCTCCACAAGAACATGCCTGAGCCAATCACCTCTGAGGGACCAGATTTGAGCCAGAAACCTCTGCAGGAGGGAACCCAACTCAGCAAACTAACAGAAAGCAGGCCCAAGCAAGTGACCTTCATGGGAACAGAAGTGACCTGCATGGGAACAGGCACAAATGGGCACTGGTATTGAAGAACAATCTGTGTGAGCACCAAGCAACCTCTGAAAATGCCAAATAAACTCCAGGATGTCTGGAAATATGGCTTCAACTTCCCTAAGAGGATCCACTTAGATCCACTGGCACCTGGAAAAGTAATCACCAGAGACACAGACCCTGAACAATTCCAATTGAAGGAAAAGATGAATAGATAAGGTAGGAATACACTGAACACCACAAAGAGCAACATGACACCAACAAAAACTAGTGTCTCTAAAACAGCAAGAATTGAACACTCCAATAAGAATGAAGAAAAAGAAAGGACCTAAAAACTAACTTTAGGAGAATGTTTTAGGACTTTAAAGAGGAAATAAGAAATTTTCTCCAAGGAATGGAAAAAAAAGATAAAAATTTGGAAGAAATCAACAAATCCACTGAAGAATACAAAAATGAAAGCAATTAAACAGGTAAAGGAAACAATTCAAGACTTGGAAACCAAAATAGAGACAATAAAAAAACACAAACCAAAGAAATGTGGAAACAAAAAACTATGGAAAAATAATCAGAAATCACAAATGAAAGCATAACCAGCAGAATACAAGGCATGGAAGATATAAACTCAGACATTGAAGATATGATAGAGGAAATAGAGTCATCAGTCAAAGAAAACCTCAAATCTAACAAAAAGCTTAATCCAAAATATCCAGGAAATATAGGACACCATGAAAAGACTAAACCTAAGAATAATATGGATAGAAGAAGGAAAAGTTTAACTGAAAGGCACAGAAATATATTTAACAAAATTATAGACTTTCCTAACCTAAAGAAAGATATGCATATGAAAATACAAGAAGTGGCCATACAACCTGCACCCATACTTGGGGGACATAAGAGGTGAGTAGGCAGTGGCCCTCTGGCACTAGACCCCCAACTCCCTAAGACTTCCACTTGGGAGAAAAGCCAGGGGCCCCTCCCCAGGTCGCTAGGCATTTCCAGCAGCTAGCAGGGAGCCTGCCTGCTAGCCCTCAATCCACTCCACCCCCAAACCCACTGTTCTTTGCAAGATCCATGGAACCCTGTCATATATCCTGCCCCAATTCTTGGGGGATATAAGAGATCCCTTGGCTTTCTAGCTGCAAGCAGGGAAGCTTCACTAGTAGCCCTCAATCCACCCCACCACCAGCTGCCATTCCCTGCAAGCTTCATGGAACCTTGGGAAACATAGCCTGTGCCCAAACTGAGTGGACCTAGGGCCTGGTCCAATACTGAGTGGACCTAAGAGGCAGCCACAACAAGGATTGGACCAAGAAGCCAAGACATTGCTGGCCTCATTTGAAGGAAGAGATGGGTAGGCACCAATTCAAGAATCCTTTCAACATCCTAAAAAACAACAAGGTAACACCAGAACCCAGTGTACATATAAAAGGAAGACTCAATCATCCTAACCAGAATAAGTAGAAGGAAATGACTTTAATATAACTTTATGAAAATGATGGAGACCTTTAAAAAGGAAGTAAAAACTCCCTTAAAAAATAGAGAAGAAGACAAGAAGAAAGCTGGAAGAAATTAATAAATCTCTCAAAGAAAACCAAGAAAAAATAACCAAACAGGTGAAGGAAATAGTTCAAGACTTAAAGATTGAAGTAGAGATAATAAAGAAAACACAAACTGAGGAAACTCGGGAAATGGAAAATCTGAGTAAATGAACAGGAACTACAGAAATAAGTATAACCAACTAAATACAAGAGATAGAAGAAAGAATATCAGGCACTAAAGATACTATTAAGGAAATAGACTCATCGGTAAAAGTAAACACTAAATCCAACAAATTCTTAACACAAAACATTCAAGAAATCTGGACACCATGAAAAAACCAAACCTAAGAATAATAGGGGTAGAAGAAGGAGAAGAACTCCAGCTCAAAGGCACAGAAAATATATTTTACAAAATAATAGAAGAGAACTGTCTTAACCTACAGAAGGATATCCCTATGAAGGTACAGGAAGCTTACAGAGCACCAAATAGAGTGGATCACAACAAAGATTCCCTTGACATATAATAATCAAAACACAAAACATACAGAACAAAGAAAGAATATTAAGAGCTGAAAGGAAAAATGTCAAGTAACATATAAAGGTAAACTTATCAGAAATATACCTGACTTCCCAATGGAAACCATGAAAGCCAGAAGGTCCTGGATAGATGTGCTGCAGATGCTAAGAGACCATGGATGCAAGCACAGACTACTATATCCAGCAAAGCTTTCATTCACCATTGCTGGAGAAAACAAGATATTCAATGACAAAAAGAGATTTAAACAATACACATTCAAAAACCCAGCCTTACAGAAAATACTAGAAGGAAAACCTCAACCCAAGAAAGCTAACTACACCACAATAACACAGACACCTGATAACGCCACCACCACCATAACCCAAAGAAGGGAAACACACAAACATTACTACCAAAAGATACCACTGGTTATTAATATCACTTAATATCAATGGACTCAATTCACCTATGAAAAGACACAGGCTAAGAGAATGGATATTAAAACAGGAACCAGCATTCTGCTGTTTACAAGAAACACACCTCAACTTCAAAGACAGACACTACCTCAGAGTAAAGGGTTGGGAAAAAGTTTTCCGATAAAATGGATGTGAGAAACAAGTGGGGGTGGCTATTCAATATCTAACAAAATTGATTTGAAGCAGAAATCAATAAGAAGAGATGGAGAAGGACACTTTATACTCATAACAGGAACAATTCATCAAGATGAAGTCTCAATCCTGAATATCTATGCCCCTAATACAAGATCACCCACATATGTAAAAGAAACATTACTAAAACTTAAATCTCACATCAAATCCCACACACTAATAGTAGGAGATCTCAACACTCCTCTCTCCACAATGGACAGGTCATCAGAAAGAAACTTAACAGAGAAATAAGAAAACTAACAGTTGTAATGAATCAAATGGACTTAACAGACATCTATAGAACATTCAGGCAAAACAAAAAAGTATATATCTTCTTCTCAGCACCTCATAGAACTTTTTCGAAATTTGATCACATGCTTAGTAACAAAGCAAACATCCGCAGATACAAAGCAATTGGAGTTATCCACTGTGTCTTATCAGATCACCATGGAGTAAAGTTAGAATTCAACAACAATACTACTCCCAGAAGGCTTACAAACTCATAGAAATTGAACAGTCAACTACTAAACCACTCCTGGGTCAAGAAAGAAATTAAAACCTTTTTTTTTAATTCAATGAAAATGAAGGCACAACATATCCAAATCTATGGGACACTACAGAAGCAATGCTAAAAGGAAAGTTCATAGTACTAGGTGCCCATATACAGAAAACAGAGAAAGCTCAAATCAATGACCTAACAGCATGCCTGAAACTTCTAGAAAAAAAATAGAAGCAGACTCACCCAAGAGGAATAGAAGACAGGAAATAATCAAATTGAGGTCTGAAATCAACAAAATAGAAACACAGAAAACTATACAAAGAATCAATGAAACAAAGAGCTGGTTCTTTGAGAAAATCAACAAGATCAATAAACCCTTATCCAAACTAATCAAAAGGCAAAGAGAGAACATCCAAATTAACAAAATCAGAAATGAAAAGGGGGACATAACAACGGACATGTAGGAAATTCAGAGAATCATTAGGTCCTACTATAAAAAAAACTGTACTCCACAAAACTGGAAAATGTAAAATAAATGGACAATTTTTTAGATAGATGCAATGTACCAAAATTAAATAAAGACCAGGTGAGCATTTTAAATAGACCTATAAACCATGAGGAGGTTTTTATCATCAAAAACCTCCCAATCAAAAAAAGTCCAGGGCTAGATTGTTTTAGTACAGAATTTAGTACAAGAACTTTCAAGAAGAGCTAATACCTATACTCCTCAAAGTGTTCAATATAATAGAAACAGAAGGCTCATCACCAAACTCTTGTAATAAAGCTACAGTTACCCTGATACCAAACAGCACAAAGACTCAACCATGAATAAGATTTACAGATCAATCTCACTTAGGAACATGGATGCAAAAATCCATAATAAAATGCTGGCAAACAGAATCCAAGAACACATAAAAAAAATCATCAATCATGATCAAGTTGGCTTCATCCCAGAGGGATGAAGGGCTAATTCAACATACAAAAGGAGATCAAAGAAATTCAAATTGGAAAGGAAGAAGTCAAACTTTCGTTATTTGCAGATGATATGATAGTGGACATAAGCAACCCCTAAAACTCTACCAAAGAACTCTTACAGCTGATAAATACCATCAGTGATGTGGCAGGATATAAGATCAACTAAAAAACATCAGTAGCCCTCCTATATACAAGGGATAAAAAAGGAAGGAAATCAGAGAAACACATCCTTTCACAGTAGCCATAAATAACATAAAATGTATTGGGATAACACTAACCAAGGAAGTGAAATATCTATTTGTCAAGAACTTCAAGTCTTTGAAGGAAGAAATTGAAGACACCAGGAAATGGCAAGATCTCCCATGCTCTTGGATAGAAAGGATCAACATAGTAAGAATGGCAATCCTACCAAAGGCCATCTATAGATTCAATACAATCCCCATAAAATCCCAAAACAATTCTTCACAGACCTTGAAAGAACAATAATCAAATTCATATAAAAAATAAAAATCCCAGGATATCCTAAACAATCATACACAATAAAGGAACTTCTGGAGGCATTACCATCTCTGACATCATGCTCTATTACAGAGCTACAGTAATCAAAACAGCTCGGTATTGGCATGAAAACTGAGACATTGACCAATGAAATAGAATTGAAGAACTGTATATTAACCCACATACTTATGAACACCTGATTTTTGACAAAGAAGCTAAAATTATCCAATGGAAAAAGAAAAACATCTTCAACTAATGTTGCTGGCATAACTCGATGTCAATCTGTAGAAGTTTGAAAATAGACCCATATCTATCACCATGCACAAAACTCAAGTCCAAATGGATTGAAGACTTCAATATAAATCAGACCACACTGAACCTTATAGAGGAGAAAGTAGAAAGTATCCTTCATTGCATTGGCACAGGAGACCACTTTCTAAATATAACCCTAGTAGCATAGACAATAACAGCAATAATAAATAAATGATACCTCCTGATACTGAGAAACTTCTGTAGAACAAAGGACACAGTCAATAAGACAAAAAGGGATCCTATTGAATGGGAAATTATTTTCACCAACCCCACATCAGACAAAGGACTGTCTCCAAAACATATAAAGAACTCAAGAAATTAGACATTAAAATTCTAAATAAGCCAATTAAAAAATGGGGCACTGAAATTAACAGAGAATTCTCAATAGAAGTTCAAATGGCCAAAATATACTTAAGGACATTATCAATTTCCTTGGCTATCAGGGAAATGCAAATCAAAACAACTCTGAGATACCATCTTACACCTGTCAGAATGGCTAATATCAAAAACACCAATCGAGAGGATGTGGAGTAAGGGGAACACAAGTCTATTACTGGTGGGAACGTAAAATTGTACAACCACTTTGGAAATCAGTATGGTGTTTCTTAGAAAATGGGGAATCAACCCACCTCAGGATCTAGCAATACCACTCTTAGGGATATACCCAAAAGTTTCTCAATCATACTCCAAAAGTATTTGTTCAGCTACGTTAATAGCAGCATTATTTGTAATAGCCAGAACCTGGAAACAACCTAGATGCTCCTTGACTAAAGAATGGATAAAGAAAGTGTGGCACATTTATACATTAGAGTACTACTCAGAAGAAAAAAAATGACATCTTAAATTTTGCATGCAAATGGATAGAATTAGAAAACACTATCCAGAGTGAGGTAAGCCAGACCCAAGAAAGTGAATATGGTATGTATTAACTCATAATAAGTGGATACTAACAATAAACAAAGGACATGTCCTTGCAACCATCATGTCCATGTTTAAGCTTATTATATTATCCAATAATGCTTAATGCTAATTTTTAGATGGGTGAAGCTGAAGGAATAAATTAAATGTGACTAATTTTTGGGCCAGTTGCTTATTTTCTTTCACTGCAATTTGTACTTCAGGGTACTTTTTCTTTACAGTTTAGTTAGTGGTCTAGTAGATGTTTTCTAGCATTTCTATGAAGAAAGATAAGTCTGTCTCCTTTCATTGTCCTGAGTTGGATAAATGCTCTCTCTTCCTCTTTCTCACTCTGTCTCTCTCTGTCTATGTCTGTGTGTATGTATACAGGTATCCATACATGTATTTGCCACTCTAGATACAATAAAGACATCAGAAAATCTGTTCCCCTAATCTCACCATATCAATAGTACCATTAAGCACATCATATGCAAAAAATGTATGCACACATACACATACTCCTCACACACATGAATGCACATACACCCACTCTCTACATGACCATATTTCCTTAAGTAGAAAACATTAATAATACATGTTGACAGTTTAAACTTTGAAGTTGTCAAACTGAGAACATACATTATGCCTAACTTTTGTTGTTCTCATTAAAGCAAACTGTAGCAATTAAAAAATTGCTTCTGTTACTTTGGAACTTTAATTTATAATAACAGAACAATGGGAAATAAGCACATTCTATACCCATTGCAAAAATGTACTGAATTGGACATGATACCAGCCAGTGCTTGCAAAGCCTAGCTGGACAGCAAACAGGTCACATAGATTAAAGAGTCTCACAAACCACTGTGTTTCTTCCATGCTTCTAATCTCTTCTTTTCACATTTTTAAAATGGAAAACCTATGATAATTCATTTGTTCTTTTTTGTCAATACTCTTAATACAATGATTTCTGACTCATATTTGCTTTATGCAGATTGCTTTATTTTTGTCTGATGCCTCTCATCCATACCATCAGGGAGAAAAACTCTACACATTTTTGCAGGCTTATGCTAATTTTCCACTGGTAAGAGAGGGCATGATTGAGAAATCTGTGATGTAACATATACAGAATCAGTTAGTTAAAAGATTGTCATTGAGTTGACACACAAAAACTCAGTGTTATTTAATATTTGTGGCAAGACATACATAAAAAGGATTAGACACCATGACCAAGCTGGAATTACCCATGAAATGCAAGCATATCTCAATATCCACAAGGCAATAAATGTAATAAATTATATAAATAGTTTAAGGACACAAATAACATGATCATCTCAGAGACACTGTAAAAGCCTTTGACAAAATCCAACATGCTTTTACAATAAAAGTCTGGAGAATTTAGGAGTAGAGGAAAAAGAGCTCAACACACTTAAAACAATATATGAAAAACACACAAACATCATCTTAAATGGAAAAAGAATTGAAGTAATACCATTCAAGTCAAGAAGGAAACGGGGATATACAGTGGCCACACTGCTTTTTAATATTGTACATAAATCATGAGGAGGAGCTTTACGACAAGAACGGGAACTTAAATAAATACTAATTAGGAAAGAAGAAGTCAAACCATCCCTCTTTTTAGATGTCATAATATTATAATTAGAGATCCAAAAATTCTACAGGAAGATTCTAAAGATGATAAACAAATTCAGCAATGTGACAAAATATAAAATCAACCTGATCAAATCAGTAGCTTCTGTACACACCACCAGAAAATTTATAAAGGAGATCAAGGACATACTCCCATTCACAGAATTCTTAAACAAAAAATCTCAGAATAAATCAAAGAAATGAAAAATCTCTTCAATGGAAATTTTGAACCTCTTAAAAAAGAGATAAAAAAAAGATCCTACAAAAATGTGTGATAGATGGTGTGCAGGGATCTTCAATATTCATTTAATAAACTGAGCAAAAACTAAACTTGACATAGGCTAGACTATTTAAAATTTATGAGCTATCAGCTTTTGGTATTAATGTTAACTTTTATATCAAAAGAAATTCTGGACATTGAAGAAAGTTGTTCTAGTGTTCCACTTAAGAGAAGTAAAAACAGATATTTATCATTGTTTTCTTCTGAAAGTCTTTTTAAATGACTATAATGAATATAAAACCAACTCCCCCCCACAAAAAAAAAAAACCCAGTAGGACAGTAGAGGTGATAGCACAAAGAGATGCCTGTGAAGTTTTAATCTAAGAAATAAGTCAGTCTGTCTTGAAAAGAGAAGATAAAATAACAACTAGAAGCTGCATAGTGGAGATTAAGGAAGGTATCCAGAGCTATGGAAATGCTTTAAAAGTAGTACCAGAAACCAAAGACAGCACTAGGTCTAAGGGAGAAAGTGAGATTTATTGAAAGTTAACATTAAATACTGAGACAAAAACAATATACTTTTCTGGTTGTGGAAGCATGAGTCTGTAGTACAAATAATAATAGTCCAGAGATGGATATTGAGATTCAGTCTGAAGATCAGAAAAGCAAAGCACCCAAGCTACTAAAGAGCTCTTACCTCTATGAAATCTTCAGATTGAAAGATAGGCTGTTCCTGTCCAATTCCCCCTCTTATTCCTCTCTAGTGCTAGGGTTAAAGGCGTATACAACCACTACCTGGCCCTTGTGGCTAACTCATGTGGTTGCTGGAATTAAAGGTGTATGCTACCACTGCCTGGCCTGCATGGCTGACTAGCATGTTGTTTTTTTTTTTTTTTTGTATATTGATCTTCAACTAAGATCAATCAAGATTTGTGTTTTATTTTTTAAAACATAAATAAAATATCACTACATTGTCTAAAATAAAAAGAAGGCTATAAATAATATAAGAAAAACTATATACAATAAGTATAATAACTATGTAGTATATACAAACAATAAATTATCAACAATATCAAGACTACTTTTATTTGACAAATTCAGAGAAAATACTTCATATCTATCATATCTTGGTGAGTTCAAAGTCTAGTGCCTAATTTACTTCCTATCATACCTGATTTCTGCAACTGGAAAAAAAAAACTATAAACATAACTCTAAAGTCATCAACTCCCTCAAAGATCCAAGAAGAAAATAATATTAATTATTTTCTTAAAATATTTAATTTTAAGAAAATAATTAATGAAATAATTATTTCATAATAAAATAATGAATGAAAAGGAAGTGCAAGCAAGCTATTTCCAAAAATTTGAGAAATGATAGAAATAGCTGACTTCCTGGACAGTCACCCAAAGTTCCTTTGCTGTATTGGAACACTCATCTTCAGCCTATACAGTCTAGCATATTTGATAGACTGTTCTGTGAAGGAGAATCTTCTGGAGGGCTGTTCTGCCCTGTCTTGACAATGTTTGACAGTCACTTTCGTGTCCTGCTTATCCAATAGGAGAGCATATGATCAACAGTTGAAGCAAAGATATTTTCTTGCTAGTGGCTTACTTTTGTCACAAAGAAAGTAAATCCCATGTGGAGTTTCTTCGATACCCATTATCTTCTTTGAAGTAGATTGGTGCTGCCAGGAGCAAACTATCTCATTGTTTTTAAAAAAAGAACTGAGTTAATAAAACATCTTGAATGTTATATTCTGTAGATCTCTCTGAAGTATTTGAAGATGACCTGTCTATCAAAAATATGTCTTTGTTTGACCTTTAAAACATCTAATATGACTATAAGTTTGATTATAATAGGTGACTAGCTACTAGTCTGCATTTCCTTATTATCTTAAATAAGTGGATAATAATGACTTTCATTAACTGGATATTTTTATTACATTGTTAAATGAGCTGTATGGGTACAATACTTTGAATAAGATTAGAAACATAGGTAAAGTATGTTTTAACAAAATTAATCTCAAATTTGTGTCAATATACAAAATTTATATGGAATATACAAAAGTCTAATCCAATGTAAAACATTTAAAACTAGTAGTTACTTTTAAAAGCAGATTCAATAATCTACCTTTTATCTTATTATATCTATATCCTTCATTTTCTCTTTTCAGAGAAGATTCAGTAATAAACCTTTTTATCATATCTTATCTATAACCCCTTTTTTTCAAAACAAGAACTTTGCATCTAACTTCTTCTTTTCAACTTTCTACCTAAACATAACCAATAACAACTTGTAACCAAACACCCTAAACAATGACAAATATCCATAATCCATTGAATCATCATAAAACAACTACCCCACCTCAATGTGGGTGTTGTATTCTTAAATTTACTTACTGCTGTCTAAGGAGCAACAGTATCTTTAAGTGATCTAGAAAAGAAAATTTTGGGTTAATTGTCAGGTCATGGGAGGCATAGCTGTAACATCAGTTGTCCAGTTTCTGCATAATGGGAAGGTGGAGGGTTTGTCTCATATCCTGACTAGAATTGTCTGTTTGGCTGAATGATCAGCTAGCCACCTTAAAATTGTTCTGAGCAGTTTGTAGTATAAAGCCCATCTTTAGGTGGTGTTAATCAGCTTAGTGGTGTTATCATAGTCCTGGAGGAATTATCATTATGGGACCCATTTTTACTTTGGGGACTTCAAAGGTCATTGTTAGGCATGCTTATAATTCACTGCAGAAAACTGATAGGGATTTAAACCTTAAATCATGTACAGGAAGGTAGCTGAAACCTTTTTCTTGAATTAGCTAGTATTCTATATGGTCATCAATATCATGAAAAAATATATTTATCCACATTTATATATAAATTGTATATGATGTGGGATTCTTCTCTGTATGCTGTGGATACCATTGGATAATAAAGAAACTATCTTAGTTCTGTGCAAGGCAAAACTTAGGTAGGTGAAGAAAACTAAACTGAATGCTGGGAGAATGAAGGCAAAGTAAAGAAAGGCCATGTAGTCCCACCAGAGAAAGATGCTGGAACTTTACCCAGTATGTCACAGCCTAATGATGATACACAGACAAACGGAGATGGGTTAATTTAGGATATGAATAAGCCAGATATATGCTTAAATTATTGAACAAGAAGTGATTCAAATGATATAGTTTCTGAGTGATTATTTCAGATCTGGGCAGCCAGGAACCAACAATGAGCCTTATATACCACTTATAAATCTTATACCTTAAGAAAAACTGTTAAAGAGTCAATATAAAACAAAAGGATTATGAGATTAGTGACAATAGAATAGTCCTTGAATATTTGTTTTTCTCTTTCCCGTATCAGGTGGCTTTTCTACCATGAGACAGACATTTTAGATTTTATTTTATCAAGTATGCTTGGGTCCAGAGAAGGAGAGAGTCACAATCCAACTCCAAAGCCAACCTTAAGATTTAATTGGACTAGAATTACAAAAAGACCACTTGCATAATAAGTCTATAAATAATAGCAGAAACAAACATCTGTGAATATTTATGAAATTTTCGAAATTCTTTTAGAAATTAAATATACCAATGTGCCATTTACCCCTCTTCTTGAGACATATTTTTTCTATGTAATTTGTCCTTTTGCTTCAGATGTCTCATTTCTCTAGTGCTCTTCAGTTTCCTCAACTTGATACCTTTATTCTCCTGAAAAGACAGGAAAAAAAAACACCCCCAACCCTAAGTTTGGGATGATTCCCTTTTCACAAGGTATATCTGATCAAATGAAAAATTTAGATTAAACAACCATGATGTTTGATGAACTATTATCACTTCTAACTAAGAGGTGGCTCTTGTTCAAATAGAATCTTTATCAATTTTGGTGGCATCCATAATTTTTCTTCTCTGGTGGAAACAAAAGGAAAACCCCTTCCCCAATGTAAAACAAGTTTTGATTTCTACTCTTAGATCAATACACCTTTAAAGTATAATGGCTGATTTAATTTGTAGTTTCTTCCTACTATCAAATGTCTTTTCACAGATATCATTCCTTTATGTAGGAATAAGTCCAGCTCCTTAGGGGGCGTGTTCGCCTCGGGCAAATGTTTACTTATAAATTGGGCGAGCGGGAGCCCTTGCTCCCCTTCTGCTTTCCTGGTCTCTGTAGAAACGGTGGTTCTGTAAGTCTATTTCCCCATTAAAGCAGTATATATTTTTATAATCTGTCTACATTCATTTACGCTGTTACACTTTATCATTAGCATTTAGAAAATTAAAGTAAATAAAGCATTGTACAATCTATTTATGGGGGTATTTATCATTCTTTTCTGTTTATTTAACATATCCTTTAGAGTTTGATTTGAACTTTCTGTAACTATCAGTCCTATAGGATAGTGTATTACAACTGTAAGATGCTTTATATTGTAATAAGCAAAACATTGTTTCATTTTCTTACAGATATATGCAGGGGCATTGTCTATCTTTATTTGTAAAACTATACCCATGATGGCCATAACTTATACAAAATATGTGATTACCAAATCAGAAATTTCTGAACTCAAAATAGTTGTCCATTGAAAACCTGAAGAGGTATCAATGGCATGGTGTACATGTTTAGTTTTCCAAATTCTACAAAATGGAACACATCCATTTGTCAGAGATCATTCCTTTGAGTACCCTTTGAATTACTTCTTGAAGGTATTGGTGTTTGGTTATATAAAGAATGAGTAGGATATTTTCTTATAATCTTGGATTATTGAGTAGAATGAAAAAGTCTTTTTTAAAACATGTAAAATTGACATGATTTCTTTTATGAAATTCTGAAGCCTTCACCATATTTTCAGTCAATATTTGATCAGTTTCTGCATTACCTTGTGCTAAAGGACTTTTTATACCCATTTGGAATCATATGTGTCTTATATATATATGGGATGATTCCTATTCCTGATTATTTCTTGCAACTGAATAAATAATAAATTCAATTATATATTATCTGGTATAAACTCAACAGTTTTAATATGCAAAACAACTCTTTCTGCATATTGAGAATAACAATGTTGAAAGGTTCTTTAAAATCCCTTAGTACCATGAGATTAGCATATAATTTAAACTTTTGAACAGAATCATGAAGAGCTTTGATTCATTTTACTTAAGTTTTCTGACTTGTAATCTACCTTTCCTAATTTATTTGCATCAGTTAAAAATGTACTTTCACCAGTCATTGGTGTGTCCCATACAATGTGAGGAAGGATCCAGTTAGTTCTCTTTATAAGTTGAATTCTCTTGCTTTTGGGATAGCAGTTGTTAATCTCTTTAAAGAAATTGGTAAAAACTCTTTGCCAAAGTTCACTTTCTGCCCATAATTTGTCAATTTTATCATTATTAAAAGGTAATACAATTTTTGCTGTGTCTCTTCCTGTACTTAAAAAAAGTCACAATTTTCCTTTTAGAATTAACTCAGAAACCTTTTCCAAATGACTTTTGATTTCTTTAACTCTATTTATATAGTAAAATGTAGATTCTAAAATGATATCTTCCCTCTGCATTAAAATTCTTGGAGGGGAATGTATGGAGGGTAATATGATCAGAATGCTGTTAAGATTTGGATCCACATGATCCATAAAATGGCCTTCTTTAATTTGTTTTCAATCAAAGCCAATTCTCTCTCTTAAGCTGATAATTCCCTAGCATTATTTAAGCAAATAGGAAGTGCATTGTAAGCAACTTCCAAAACTCTAGAACTGACAGAGACATTTCATTGCCTGAACAGTCACCCCAAAGTTCCTCTGTACCATTGGGAAATCTATCTTCAGCCTACTGGCCCATAGTATCGAGCAGACTTTTCCAGGAAGCAGGAAATTTCAAAGACTCTTACACCTATATTGGCAGTTTTGCCACTCACTTTCTTCTGTATCCTGCAAAATGTCTAGCAAACTCTTATGAAGCAGAAACCCTAAAGGATCATCCACTTTTTAGGCAGGTTTAGAAGTCATTTCTCTGTGGGTCCTGCATGTCCAGTTAAGCAGTCCAGGCAAAAGCAATTTCTTTCCCAAATGTCTAGTAAACTCCATAAGGAGCCTCTTCAATGCCCATCTTTATCTTGAAGTAATTGGTGATGCCAGGAGCAGATGTGTCTCATTGTCATAAAAGTCCTAAATTCTTAAATATTTTAAATGCCATATTCTGAAGGTCTCTGAAAGATTTGAAGAATACCTACCTAACCAAAATATATCTCTATACATCTAGAACATCTATCTAACATGACTACAAACTTGACTATTATAGATAAGTATCTATTAACTTATATTTCTTAATTATACACTACATTTTTAAATGAGCTACACAAACATAATACCTAAATCAAAATCAGAAATACATATACATACATCAAAATTGACCTTAAATTTGTATCAATAAGCCAAGATCCATACCAATGCAAAGTATCCATCTTTATAGCATATCCCCCTTTAAATGAAAAGAAACATTTACAAACAATATTTGGGAATATGGGCATAGTTTTGTCCAAACTTCTTCTTACTGATTATTGGGCAAAGTAATTTTTGAGGTGTGTTCAAGGCAACTATTTGGGGATTTTGTTCCATCAAACCACAACAGTCTGGAAGCAATCCACAGGTTCTCATCCTCTATGGAATCATAAGAAGAACCACTTTTCCAAAACAACATATCCGTAGACCCAAATTTGGAAGTCATGATACCTTTATAATATACAGTGAAATGACTTTCTGTACTTAGCTACTTCACAATAAAAAAAATTCAAAGAAAACACAATAATTTTCATAATCGAGACTCTCTGTGTATATTCCATCTTTATGTGATTTTGTTTTTACTCTATTAATTTTTAATATTTAACTATCTTTACTCCTTTAATCTATGATTGTTTCTACTCTGTCTCTTTAAAGACTTTGCTTTAATTTTTAAACCATTTACTTCCTTTGCTAGCTCCCTATACTCATTTTATTATCTCTTCCAAGCCTATGTACATTTATCCAACACTGTGACCCATTTGGAATCTCTCCTTATTGAATTATCTGTATTCTTTACTGTCTTGAAGAGCATTTATTTTTTAGATGTTTCTTTTTTATTTAGTTATTAAAAAATTTTTACCTCTTCCTCTCCTCCCATTTTCCTCCCACTCCCTCTACTTCCCCTCCCCCTCCCTTTTCAGTCCTAAGAGCAGTCAGGGTACTGCCCTGTGGGAAGTCCAAGGACCTCTGCCCTCCACCCAGGTCTAGGAAAGTGTGCATCCAAACAGACTAGGCTCCCAAAAAGCCAGTACATGCAGTAGAATCAAAACCCAGTGCCATTTATCATTGGCTTCTCAGTCAGATCCCATTGTCAGCAACATTCAGAAAAAATGGTTGATCACATGCTATATTCAGTCCCAGTCCAGTTGACCTTGGTGAGCTCCCTTTAGATCATTCACACTGTCTCAATGCGTGGATGCACCCCTCACAGTCCTGACTTCCTTGCTTATCTTCTCCCTCCTTCTGCTCTTCATCTGGATCTTGGGAGCTCAGTTCAGTGCTCCAATGTGGGTCTCTGTCTCTATCTCCATCCATCGCTGGATGAAGGTTCTATGGTGATATTCAAAATATTCATCAGAGTGGCTATTGGAGAAGGCAAGTTCAGGCACCCTCTCCTCTGCTGCCCAAGGACCTAGCTGGGGGCATCTCCTTGGACACCTGGGAACCCCTCTAGAGCCAAGTCTCTTGCCAACCTTAAAATTGTTCCCTTAATTTAGATATCTTTTTCCCTGCTCCCATATCCACCCTTCCGCCATCTCAACCATCTCATTCCCCCAAGCTCTCCACAATCATCCCCTTCTCCTTTCTCTCTTCACCTCTCCCCTTCCCCTCACCCCCCATCCTCGTGTTCCCAAATTTTGCCCAGCGATCTTGTCTACTTTCAATTTAGAAGAGGATAAATATATGTTTTTCTTTGGGTTCTTTTGGCTTCTCTAGGATCACAAACTATAGGCTCAATGACCTTTGTTTATGGCTAGAATCCACTAATGAGTGAGTACATACCATATTCATCTTTTTTGGGTCTGGGTTATCTAACTCAGTAAAGTGTTTTCAATTTCTATCCATTTCCATGCAAAATTCAGGATGTCATTTCTTTTTTATTGCTGAGTAGAACTCTAATGTGTATATATGCCACACCTTTTTAAAAATGGTAAGCAGATTGGTTGCAGCTGCTCTGGATGCTGAATTTACCTCTCCACACTTTTAAAATGCTGGAGGTTCTGGAGCCACCAGGTAGGAGCCACACTCAGTACTTTAACTCTGAGAATGAGTGTGCAGCACATAAACTTTTTTCATTTGAGTAATCTCTAAATATGTCATGCAGAGCACTGCACAGCCTGGAAATAATCTCTGTGTATGGTTGCAGGATTCTGCCATGCTCTCCTGACTGTGTAAGTCTAGTAGACCTGATCCTGCCACCTTCCCAGGTGGGGAGCACTGAGCCATGAGCATGGTCTCAGCTACTTTCCTCCTGACCCCAAGTGGGCACACAAACACCTGGGCTCACAAATGCCATTTAAAAGCTTCATGGCTGGAGTTTGCACTGGTAGAATGGCCCAGGAAGCCATGGTTTAAAACTGCATGGCCTTTTTCCTGCTATGGCTGAAGCAGAAAAACCTCTCTTAAAGGAGCCTTGCCTGTTCTTGCTTCTAGCAAACAGAGCCCATCCAAGAAAACGCCACTACCAAACCATGCTTAACTCTGTTCTTTTGTGTCTAGAATTAATTTGTAAACATTCTCAGATTTTACATGGATTTTAGTTGGGCACATGTGCACCAGTTATTGTAAGGAGCCACTTGTTCCTCCCAGATGCCCAGAATTGAAATAATCACATAGAATCTGTATTCAGCATGTCTATCTTCAGTGGGCTCCATATCATCTCCTCCCCAACTTCCTTCTCCCAGCATTTAGTCCAGTTTTTCCCCCAGCTACCTAAGTTCTGCCCTATCAACAGGCCAAGGCAGTTTCTTTATTCATTAACCAATAAAAGCAACACATAGACAGAAGGACCTCCCACACCAGGGGAGTGTTAATCTGAGTATTCCATTACTGTAATAAATTACTTTCCCACAAATTCAATGCTATCTTATCTACATACATCTTTAATTTTTCTCTCTGTCCTTCTGGCCTTACGTATTTAACACATCTATTGTTCTGCTTTACCTGAAATAAATTCTGATCATTAAAAACTGAACACTTATATCCTGAAGAGGACACTTTGGAAGCAAGATTCTAATGAATTTGTTTTTAAATCCACACTTGTGTCTCTAAGACTTTCAATGACAGCATCATCTATTTGTATTTTTAATTCTTTGTTCATTTATAGAAATTTGCCAAAATACTCACTTTAAGGTTTCTTCTGAATTTTTTCATTCTGTCTTCTATAGCTGTTCTATTATCCAAAGCAGTATGCTTTCTTACAATAGGCATTAGGATCTTTAATTACCCTGCGAAGGAGTTTCCTCCATAATGACAGGAAATGTCTGAAGCAGATTTGGCATAGGGGACCATAAGATGCTCCTCATGGAGTTTTGTAATGGCAAAGTATCACCTTGAATATTCATTGTTGACCTGCATTCATTAGTCCAAAGGGTGCCTTTACAATACCTCTGCATAATCCAGAATAAAGGGAAAATCTAAATAGATTATTCTTAGAAAGAAACATTTTTTTTCTAGGAGCAGCCTGTATACAACATTTTAAAAAATGATCTTGTTTGCCATAATTATAACATTTGACATTTAGATTTTTTTTTTCTGAAATCTCTGGAAATCACCCCTCCTAATCATGCATCATCATAGTCATGGGAATCAATGTTTATTGAACCTTAAATCCTTTCCTCCAATGGTGCTGACCTTGTCTTAATAGCCTAACTATCATTTTGCATAGAGAATAGGATTTTTCAGAAGCCAGAGATTCAATTATAACTTGTCTAACTTTTGAATTGGGAATCATTCTTACATCTGAAGTCAATCTTTGAGGAAATCTGTAAAGGCTTCCTTTTGGCCCGACATAAAATTAGTAAATAACTCAATTTTCTTACCTATTTCTCCAAGTCTGTCCCAAGCATTCAAAACTGCTACATGGCATAAATCCAGGGTGTGGTAATTATGTAGAGCTTGCTTTTCCATAGTCACATAATGTCCTTCTCCAAAAGCTTGATCTTGGGAGAGTTCTATATCTCTAGCTTTACTGTGGTATTCAACAATGTTAGCCTCATCTCTGAGTCAAGTGTTACACTGTAATTTTGGGCCAAGTTCTAAAACACCTTTAACCAATTCTATCCAGTCTTTAGTGATAATTCTATTACAAACTGACTACAAGTTTAAAATTTATTTCACAAAAGATGAAAGTTTGCTATATGAGATTATTGCTTCCTTGAATCTCCTTAAATCTAATATTGGCACAGGAATATAGTTAGCTGTAATTGTCATTTTGCTATTCCTCAAAGGTTACTGGATATATTAAGGTTGATTGTTTAAAAACCTTAAGCTATTCCTCTCTATTCTTATAATGTGTTGCTGAAATTGGTTCTCTATTAAATTATTCTGTCTAAATTTGAATATATTTGTCATCTGTTTTGCTAGGCTTTTCTAAGGCCTATATCTTAGCACTCACATTAACCAACCTGTTTAGTGCTAAAACAAAAATGATGAAGCTGATAATGTTTAAAATTGACATTACATAAATCCCATCTAAGTTATATATCCTCTCATTTAATCATCCCATTTTCGAACGATCTAGAAAATTATCACACAGAGACCCAAATCCCCCCATCATATGTTTTTTCCTAGTTTTTAATGTGGGAAAAAAATTCTGTCTTTTAACTAATTCCTCACTTTAAAAACTTCAAAGTTTCTTACCAAATCTACCAATAATGTTGATGAATATATGAGGCTTGTTGCTGTTGCATAGAGCAGTAAAGGACTGACTGGAATTCCAGGCAGCTTCCTATTTTGGCAGCAGCTTTAGTAGATGATTCAGGAAGAGCCACAATTCACAATGAAGAGAGAGAGAAAGGGCGCATGTGTTTGGAGACCAGATGCTTCTGGAGTTTGGATGGCAGCTAGGGATTGTTTCAAAGGGCCTAAAATAGGAAAAGCTCATACTCACTCAAAGTCTTGGGGGAAAAAAAAAAAACAAAGAAAGCCTAGCTGGGTGGGGCTGGATCCCCATGTGCAGCTTCAGCCTGTGCTGGTGGCTAAAAAGCCATAGACCATCAGCGTTTTTGTGAATTTGTACCCCAAACATTGGGCACAAATTGCAGAACAAATAATAAAAATCCAGAGACGGATTTTGGGCTTCAACCTGAAGATCAGAAAGGAAAGCAGACAATCCACTAGAGAACTCTTACTCTACGAAATTTTCAGACTGAAAGAGAGCTAGTTCTTCTCTTATCCTTATATCCCCCTCTAAGGCTGGTTTAAAGGCATGTACCACGATGGCCCGGATTCTATTGCTAACTAGTGTGCCTGATGGGATTAAAGGTGTGTGCTACTACTGCCTGGTCTGTATG
>NC_022016.1:13244667-13261664 GCF_000317375.1 Microtus ochrogaster
TCATTGGCTTCTCAGTCAGATCCCATTGTCAGCAACATTCAGAAAAAATGGTTGATCACATGCTATATTCAGTCCCAGTCCAGTTGACCTTGGTGAGCTCCCTTTAGATCATTCACACTGTCTCAATGCGTGGATGCACCCCTCACAGTCCTGACTTCCTTGCTTATCTTCTCCCTCCTTCTGCTCTTCATCTGGATCTTGGGAGCTCAGTTCAGTGCTCCAATGTGGGTCTCTGTCTCTATCTCCATCCATCGCTGGATGAAGGTTCTATGGTGATATTCAAAATATTCATCAGAGTGGCTATTGGAGAAGGCAAGTTCAGGCACCCTCTCCTCTGCTGCCCAAGGACCTAGCTGGGGGCATCTCCTTGGACACCTGGGAACCCCTCTAGAGCCAAGTCTCTTGCCAACCTTAAAATTGTTCCCTTAATTTAGATATCTTTTTCCCTGCTCCCATATCCACCCTTCCGCCATCTCAACCATCTCATTCCCCCAAGCTCTCCACAATCATCCCCTTCTCCTTTCTCTCTTCACCTCTCCCCTTCCCCTCACCCCCCATCCTCGTGTTCCCAAATTTTGCCCAGCGATCTTGTCTACTTTCAATTTAGAAGAGGATAAATATATGTTTTTCTTTGGGTTCTTTTGGCTTCTCTAGGATCACAAACTATAGGCTCAATGACCTTTGTTTATGGCTAGAATCCACTAATGAGTGAGTACATACCATATTCATCTTTTTTGGGTCTGGGTTATCTAACTCAGTAAAGTGTTTTCAATTTCTATCCATTTCCATGCAAAATTCAGGATGTCATTTCTTTTTTATTGCTGAGTAGAACTCTAATGTGTATATATGCCACACCTTTTTAAAAATGGTAAGCAGATTGGTTGCAGCTGCTCTGGATGCTGAATTTACCTCTCCACACTTTTAAAATGCTGGAGGTTCTGGAGCCACCAGGTAGGAGCCACACTCAGTACTTTAACTCTGAGAATGAGTGTGCAGCACATAAACTTTTTTCATTTGAGTAATCTCTAAATATGTCATGCAGAGCACTGCACAGCCTGGAAATAATCTCTGTGTATGGTTGCAGGATTCTGCCATGCTCTCCTGACTGTGTAAGTCTAGTAGACCTGATCCTGCCACCTTCCCAGGTGGGGAGCACTGAGCCATGAGCATGGTCTCAGCTACTTTCCTCCTGACCCCAAGTGGGCACACAAACACCTGGGCTCACAAATGCCATTTAAAAGCTTCATGGCTGGAGTTTGCACTGGTAGAATGGCCCAGGAAGCCATGGTTTAAAACTGCATGGCCTTTTTCCTGCTATGGCTGAAGCAGAAAAACCTCTCTTAAAGGAGCCTTGCCTGTTCTTGCTTCTAGCAAACAGAGCCCATCCAAGAAAACGCCACTACCAAACCATGCTTAACTCTGTTCTTTTGTGTCTAGAATTAATTTGTAAACATTCTCAGATTTTACATGGATTTTAGTTGGGCACATGTGCACCAGTTATTGTAAGGAGCCACTTGTTCCTCCCAGATGCCCAGAATTGAAATAATCACATAGAATCTGTATTCAGCATGTCTATCTTCAGTGGGCTCCATATCATCTCCTCCCCAACTTCCTTCTCCCAGCATTTAGTCCAGTTTTTCCCCCAGCTACCTAAGTTCTGCCCTATCAACAGGCCAAGGCAGTTTCTTTATTCATTAACCAATAAAAGCAACACATAGACAGAAGGACCTCCCACACCAGGGGAGTGTTAATCTGAGTATTCCATTACTGTAATAAATTACTTTCCCACAAATTCAATGCTATCTTATCTACATACATCTTTAATTTTTCTCTCTGTCCTTCTGGCCTTACGTATTTAACACATCTATTGTTCTGCTTTACCTGAAATAAATTCTGATCATTAAAAACTGAACACTTATATCCTGAAGAGGACACTTTGGAAGCAAGATTCTAATGAATTTGTTTTTAAATCCACACTTGTGTCTCTAAGACTTTCAATGACAGCATCATCTATTTGTATTTTTAATTCTTTGTTCATTTATAGAAATTTGCCAAAATACTCACTTTAAGGTTTCTTCTGAATTTTTTCATTCTGTCTTCTATAGCTGTTCTATTATCCAAAGCAGTATGCTTTCTTACAATAGGCATTAGGATCTTTAATTACCCTGCGAAGGAGTTTCCTCCATAATGACAGGAAATGTCTGAAGCAGATTTGGCATAGGGGACCATAAGATGCTCCTCATGGAGTTTTGTAATGGCAAAGTATCACCTTGAATATTCATTGTTGACCTGCATTCATTAGTCCAAAGGGTGCCTTTACAATACCTCTGCATAATCCAGAATAAAGGGAAAATCTAAATAGATTATTCTTAGAAAGAAACATTTTTTTTCTAGGAGCAGCCTGTATACAACATTTTAAAAAATGATCTTGTTTGCCATAATTATAACATTTGACATTTAGATTTTTTTTTTCTGAAATCTCTGGAAATCACCCCTCCTAATCATGCATCATCATAGTCATGGGAATCAATGTTTATTGAACCTTAAATCCTTTCCTCCAATGGTGCTGACCTTGTCTTAATAGCCTAACTATCATTTTGCATAGAGAATAGGATTTTTCAGAAGCCAGAGATTCAATTATAACTTGTCTAACTTTTGAATTGGGAATCATTCTTACATCTGAAGTCAATCTTTGAGGAAATCTGTAAAGGCTTCCTTTTGGCCCGACATAAAATTAGTAAATAACTCAATTTTCTTACCTATTTCTCCAAGTCTGTCCCAAGCATTCAAAACTGCTACATGGCATAAATCCAGGGTGTGGTAATTATGTAGAGCTTGCTTTTCCATAGTCACATAATGTCCTTCTCCAAAAGCTTGATCTTGGGAGAGTTCTATATCTCTAGCTTTACTGTGGTATTCAACAATGTTAGCCTCATCTCTGAGTCAAGTGTTACACTGTAATTTTGGGCCAAGTTCTAAAACACCTTTAACCAATTCTATCCAGTCTTTAGTGATAATTCTATTACAAACTGACTACAAGTTTAAAATTTATTTCACAAAAGATGAAAGTTTGCTATATGAGATTATTGCTTCCTTGAATCTCCTTAAATCTAATATTGGCACAGGAATATAGTTAGCTGTAATTGTCATTTTGCTATTCCTCAAAGGTTACTGGATATATTAAGGTTGATTGTTTAAAAACCTTAAGCTATTCCTCTCTATTCTTATAATGTGTTGCTGAAATTGGTTCTCTATTAAATTATTCTGTCTAAATTTGAATATATTTGTCATCTGTTTTGCTAGGCTTTTCTAAGGCCTATATCTTAGCACTCACATTAACCAACCTGTTTAGTGCTAAAACAAAAATGATGAAGCTGATAATGTTTAAAATTGACATTACATAAATCCCATCTAAGTTATATATCCTCTCATTTAATCATCCCATTTTCGAACGATCTAGAAAATTATCACACAGAGACCCAAATCCCCCCATCATATGTTTTTTCCTAGTTTTTAATGTGGGAAAAAAATTCTGTCTTTTAACTAATTCCTCACTTTAAAAACTTCAAAGTTTCTTACCAAATCTACCAATAATGTTGATGAATATATGAGGCTTGTTGCTGTTGCATAGAGCAGTAAAGGACTGACTGGAATTCCAGGCAGCTTCCTATTTTGGCAGCAGCTTTAGTAGATGATTCAGGAAGAGCCACAATTCACAATGAAGAGAGAGAGAAAGGGCGCATGTGTTTGGAGACCAGATGCTTCTGGAGTTTGGATGGCAGCTAGGGATTGTTTCAAAGGGCCTAAAATAGGAAAAGCTCATACTCACTCAAAGTCTTGGGGGAAAAAAAAAAAACAAAGAAAGCCTAGCTGGGTGGGGCTGGATCCCCATGTGCAGCTTCAGCCTGTGCTGGTGGCTAAAAAGCCATAGACCATCAGCGTTTTTGTGAATTTGTACCCCAAACATTGGGCACAAATTGCAGAACAAATAATAAAAATCCAGAGACGGATTTTGGGCTTCAACCTGAAGATCAGAAAGGAAAGCAGACAATCCACTAGAGAACTCTTACTCTACGAAATTTTCAGACTGAAAGAGAGCTAGTTCTTCTCTTATCCTTATATCCCCCTCTAAGGCTGGTTTAAAGGCATGTACCACGATGGCCCGGATTCTATTGCTAACTAGTGTGCCTGATGGGATTAAAGGTGTGTGCTACTACTGCCTGGTCTGTATGACTGATAAGCATGTTTGTTTGTTTGTGTGTTTGTTTTGCATATTGATCTTCAACCAAGCTTTATTTATTAAAATATAAATAAAATATAATGACATGGGTGTATAAACACTTGGAGAGAATTTTAGCTGGTGTATTAGTAAATTTACTTGTCTCTGCAATGAATTTAAAGGAGAAAATGCCTCATTAATGGCTACAGTGGCTACAGTGATTTTAATTCCATAGGGGTAGTGAAATAGAATATCATGAGAAAGAGAATATAGTGGAACAGAACTCCTGATCCAATGGCAGCTATGAAGTGAGAAGAGAAGCCATGAAGGACAGGACTTTAACACAGTGATCTACTTCTTACAGTTGGAGATTATGCCTCCAATAATGTATCATATTATGGATTCATCAAAAACTTATAATTAATATAATTAGCATCATTAAGTACCCCAATTAATAATGAAAAGACATTATTTAAATATAATTAGTGCAATGACACATGACTTTAAGATATATACAGAGTAAAAGATTGTGGATTTTCTCAAAAAAATGGTTTAAATTTTTAACTGGAAATAAGCAACAAAATGTCAAAATTCTAAAATTTTATAATAGTATGACATGATCATTTTTAACTGCAACATACTGAATCATTAAAATGCATTTGTATCACCATGGTTTTGTTAATATATAAGCTTGAGAAAAAATATACAAGTCCATACATGAGCCAATTATGAGTGAAAAAGAAATATATTTTACTTCGTGGCTTATCTATTGTATCTCATCTTAACTCATTCATGTAAAGAGTGTTAGTGAAAAGCCACAGGGTTAGATAAGAAAAATATTCCTGTAGTCAGTTGCTTACAGAATGAGCTCTTGTACAGTTTATATTCAGGCTCCATGTTTAAATTATCACTATACACAAGTGTGTACACACACAGGCACAAGATATCCACATATTAATTCATAGGTCATTTATAATTTTCTTGTATTGGATCAAATTATTAAGTAGTTTTTGTGCAGTTACCAATTTTTTATTGTGAGCACTACTACTTTTATTTCTATTCATTTATATACTCTTTTTCTATCTTTGGTGTACAAGATAGGATTACACTTCCCACCCCATTTAAGTTAGTTAAGATCATTTAATTCTCTTTTGCCAACAAAATGTAAATATGATTTAAAATAACACACAGCTCTATTTTGTTTTCCACCTGTTTCACTAACCTACATATTCAAGAAGTTAATTTCCTTAAGAGTTTGGGATAGATAAGATACAACAACCATCCCATAATTGACATATCAATATCAAGAAAAGTCTATTTGCTATATGTTATTGATATCATCATTATTTCTGTGAGTGTATGACTTAATTTCTTAATAGATGCAATTGCTATCTATTACACTCAAAATACTTTTATTTGAAATTTTGGGTGAGCCATTGCTAACAAGTGTAAGCCAGCCTGTCTTTGGTCTGTTTATTCCTGCTTTCATGTGCAGACTTGATTTGAAGAGCCTTGCCACATTTTCCAACTGCAAGGAAGTCATTCCATCATACTTTCCCTGAAATGAAAGAATGGAGTTTGTGAAATCATAAGGCAAAATAAGCATTTCCTTCCATAAGTTGTTCTACGAGGCCTTGTGTCAAAGTTGTGTGGAAAGAATTTAATACATGTGGAATTTCAGTGCTCTCACAGAGCATAAGTTCTACTTTAAAAAAAGAAGAAAAGATTTTGTCTCACAATGTCTCAAGTCATCTCGATTTCTTACCATCAGTGAAGCTTAATGTACATGTATAACATGCACTTCTGCTTCTTCACTAATACCATCATGCTCGATTATCTTGATTTGCAAATCAACTATGAAGAGGTTTTATTCACTGCTCATTTTATTCTTTCCTGTTTAATCAGTAAATATCAGAATACTTTAATCAGTACTTCAGAAATTCATCCTTCTCTATGAATTTTCTCATTTTCCTTTTATGCCTAATGGGTAATAATTTAAGGCCATCTTCTATATAATCATGGAAGTACAGACTTTTCTCTGGTACCACACTTTACATTTCTCAGATGGTTCATAGGAAACGTACAAATGTTTACATCTGTATTTTGGCTGTTTATGTCACATCAGTCATCTATCAGATTGCCAGGTGATCCTATTCATTCTCTCCTTGCTGTCAAACAAATGTCTTCCCTAAGGTCCAGCTCTTCTTCCATATACGCCTCTTCCAAACTTTTGAACCAAGATGATCAGTCTGTTCCATTAGCACACCAACAACAAGGTTCTGCTAAGGTTTCCTTAAATAGAAAAATATATTTCTATATGGAGATAGGCGAGATGGAAGAAGAAAGAAGGGTTGGCATGGATATTATTCCTCATAACCGTCAGTCTTTACCCTCTGTACATTCTAAACTTACCAAATTATTTTACATAATATTCAATAGAATTTATCACAAAGCAGATTTCTTTGATAAAACAGTTTCACAATTTCTGTCACAGGGGAATAGAATGTACATTTTAATAATATTGGAACATTGAAATCTTCTATTGGCTTGTTTGTTTGGTTTGGTTTGTTTTTTTTAAATGAGTTTTTCACATTACTGGGTGGTCCATCAGAAACACTGCGGTGCTTTTGCAGAGGCTGATATCACTATCTCGTACCAGACACAGAGAGGATGTGTAGATAAAAGGATAGCCAGGCCTTCATGTGTGAAGATTCATTTTAAAAAGTGTGGTTTGAAGAACTTTTGAAGAAAAAAAAAAGGACCCAAAATCAAATTAATTATGATTCATTTTAGTGAGGATTTTATTTAGTAAATAATGCTTTTAATTAAAGGACATGTAATTCATGAAAATAAAAGATGGAAAAGTTAAGAACTTATGATACAAAAAGAAAGTAGAAGAGTATAAATGGGAAACAGATAAAAAGTCATTTCTCCAAGCACTGGAGCGCAACTATAGGAACATGCAGGCCTACTCATGGAGATAATTATTTTCTTGATTATTGGAGTCATGCTTTGAAGTCCTTTGCCACTGCAATATATCTCTGCCTGCACTATGATTCATGTGCTCCTGAAATCTCCTCCATCTCACTTATTTATTCCCACATTTCTACAAATACACTATTTCTGCAAGTTGAGAAACAAGGTAACAAAAACATAGAAATTGAATCTCAGGTTTGAGAAACTACATGTCTCTTGTAAAGTGATTCATGATTTAACGATATACAATCCATTGAAAAGATAGAACTTTTAGGTCATTACTTTATCAATGGTCAGATGTAATCTAGACAGAAATCAGTCCAGCCCAAGAATAGCTATATGGAATCATCACTGTTTGCTAAATTTTAGTTAGAGAAACTCTGATTCATAACAGCAACTAGGAGGCAGATTAAAGACTTCACAATCTAAAGAATAAAGGAGACATGAGAATCTTTATTGAATGGCATAGTCTTTATATTTAGTTCTGAAAACAAAATATAAAAAGTAGCAAAAAGCATGTAGTATAGTAAAATGAAATTTAATAAGCAGAAAGAATAGATTAAGAACATCCAAAATGAACTGAAATACTCAAGAAGTCCAACATAAAGTTCAGAAAAATGTTTTATAGAAAGACTGGATCAAATTTAAGGTACAATATAAGATCTTAGAAAGAAAGGAAAGGAGATGGCTCATTTACACAAAGAAAATGTTTAATCTAAAAAAGTAAAAAAAAGAAAACAAGAAATACAACCTCATGAATATTTGGGATAGTATAAAGAAAGACACTATAAATTATAGATATGGAAGAAAGGGGAGAAACAAGAGTCAGCTACACAGAAAATATTTTCCACACAAACATAGAAGAAATTTTACATTCTAAAAAAGTTATGTTGATTAATGTTCAAAATCCATAACATCAAATGGACAAGATGATAAAAAAAACTCCTCATTCACATAATAATTAAGACACTAAATGTACAGAGCAAAGAAAGGATATTGAAAACTACAAGAGACAAAGAACAAGTCACATTTAAAGGCAGACTCATCAGAATAATTCATATTTTTTCCAGAGCATTTCAAAGACAGATAGGCCTGGACAGGTGTTTTACAAATTCCAAAAAACCAATGATACCAAAAAAAATTATTATGCCAAGAACTCTCAGTGGAAAGAGAAAGTGTCCAGGACAAAAACAAAATGATACAAGAAATTTATTTCGATTCTACATAGAATACTGAACAGAATAATTTGTTCTAAAGAAAATATTGAACATGTCCAAGAGTTATGTAAACCAAAAGAGGACAAGGAAAACACTACTGTAAAAATGTGAATGAATTAATCTTGTTTAATAATAACTTCAAATATTAAAATTCTCAGTACATCTATAAAGAGAAACAGACTCCAAGAAACAGACCTCACTACCAATAATGAATACCACCTTAAGGTGAAAGAATAGAAAACTAGTTCCAAGTAAATGGAAAAACCAAAAGACATAAGTTGCTTTTCTAATATCTGTCTGAACCAATTTCAAACAAAAACTAGTCTAAAGAGAGAGGTAGAGACATTTAGTACTCAAGAGGAAAAAAATCTACCATGAAGACATTATAATTCTAAGCAGTTACACACAAAACACATAGGTACCCATTTTAATGAAAATTGCTAATAGAACAAATATCACAGACTTACCATAAAAGAGTGATAGTGACATTAATACTCTTTCATTATTACTATACATATTATCAAAAAAATCTAAATAGAGAAACTCTGTAGTGGCATTTTATTTGTATTTTAATAAATAAAGTTGCCAAAGGATCAGGAAAGTAAAACAGCTGTACTGGCTAGCTTAACAGACCAGGCAGTGAGGACATACACCTTTAATCCCAGTATAACAATCACAAACACTAGCTTGCCATAGTAGTCAGGCACTACTGAGACACACCTTGAATCCCAGAACAAGTGAGGATTATAACATTGGAGGTGAAAGCTCTCAGTCTCAGTCTCATTATGAGGTTTTCTGGAGCCAGGATCACTATTTTTGGAATAAAGTCATGGTAAGAGCTAGTGGCTGGATGCTTTACTTTTCTGGTCTTCAGGCTGAACACCAATATCTGTCTCTGCATTTTTATTAATTGTGCTTCAAAACTAGTGACATACTAAATCAAATGAATCTAATGACATTTTCAGAACATCCACCTGACTATTAGAGAAAAATCAGTATATCCATAATGACTAATGAGGTGAGTCAGCAATCAACCCCCCCAAATACATATGTGTGTGTGTGTTTATATCTTACCACCAAAGAGATTAGCAAAGAATTCCACCATATCTTCAAAATAAACTGAAATTATTCAATAAAATTATTAAATAAAATTATTTAATAAAATAAGAATGATAGGAACACATGTAAATTATTTTTTGAAGTCAGTATTACTCTATTCTGATTTTTAAAAAAATCCATCAAGAAAATAAAAAAAGAAACATTTTGATCAATCTCTCTGAGGAACATAGATGAAAAAATCAATAAAAAATTGCGAATCAAATTCAACAGTACATAAAAGTATTAGGTACTGTGACCAGATGAACTTTATCCTAGAGATATAGGGACAGTTCAAAAGACATAAGTCAATGAAGTGATCCATCATTTAGAGTAATTATGGACAGAACCCACATGATTATCTAATTTGGTAAAGAAGTCATTGACAAGATTCAATATCCACTCATGAAATAAGTCCAGTAACTCTAGAGACGTTGGAAACATATCTCTATATAATAAAGGCAATAGATGGAAACACACAGCCAGTATCATCTAAAGACAGGAACACTTAAAACATTAATACTAAAACCAAAACAAGATAAGTGTTTCCAATTTCCCCATATCTGATCATTACACTATCAGGTCTTAGCTAGAGCAAAAAGATAAATGAAGGAGGTAAACAGATACAAATAGAAAGAAAAATTTTAAAGTATTCCTCTTTGCCAATGATGTAATTGTATAAATAAAAGATTATTAAAAACATGACAAAACTTATAGAATTGATGTATTCAGCCAATTAAAAGTATACAAAATTGACACACAATAAGCTTCTTATGTAAAAATCATCAAATGTAGTTGGAATATTTTGTTTGTTTCTTTCTTTGTTTTATTTTGGTTTTTTACTCTTGACTATTTTGCTGGGCCCAATACCCAACTCTCAAAGAAATCACTAAATAACAAACAGAGCTTTAGTCTTTCCTACAAATGCCCAGCATTAGTTGGGCTTATTTCAAGTCAGTTTTTCTCAACTATAATTATCCCATCTACCTTTTGCCTCTGGGATTTTACCTTTCTCTATTCCTCATACCTTTCTTCACTTTTTACTCCATGGTTGGATGGGTAGCTGGGTGGCTCTCCCTGATGTCCTCCTTCCTCATTTTCTTGCTCCTTGATCTCTTTTCTCTCTTTTCCTCCTTCTATTTATTCTCTCTACCTACCAACCTCACTTATCCTTTCTCCTGTCTTTCTGTTTACCATTCAGCTCTTTATTAGACCGATCAGATGTTTCAGCTGGGCAAAGTAACACAGCTTTGCAGAGTTAAACAAATGTAATACAAAACAATGCAATGCGTTTTAATCATTAAAATAAATGTTTCACAGTATAAACAAATGTAATACATCTTAAAATATTTTACAAAACACAATATCCCCTTTTTGTCTAAATAAAAATGAAAGGTTTTAACATTAACATAGTAAAACTATATACAACAAATTATTACAAAGTATTACATTTACAATATTCAATCCATTTGTATTGAGTAAATCCAAAGAAAACACTCCACCATTCATTCCATATTAGTGACTCTAAATTTTCTACAGAATTTACTTTTTATCATGATTAAGGAAAACTGCAGCTAAAATTATTTAGTCTATAACTCTATCAAAGACCCCAGAAGGAATTAATTTTCTTAACAACAGTGACATCTGGCTGTCAATAGAGTCACCCAAAATTTCTCTGCAACACTGGTGCATCCTTACTAAGCCTAAGGGTCTAGAGTATTTAACAGACCTTTCAGAGAAGTCAGAAATTTGAAGGAACGTCCCAACTTGTATTGGCAAAGCTTTGCAGTTACCTTTTTCTGTATTCTGCAAAATGTCTGGCAGACTCTTACATGAAGCAGGGACCCTGAAGCATCATCCCATATGGTTTTGGCAAAGTTCAGCAATCACTTTTCTGTGGGTCCTGCATATCCAGTCTTCACAGCACACTGTAAACAGTCAAGGCTAGCCCAAATAGCTAGCATTGCCACATTAAAAGTAAATTCTTATGGAGTTTCTTCAAAGCCTATCATTCTTTTATGAAGTAAATTTGTGATGCCAGGAAAGATGTGTCTTATTGTCATAAAAAAATCTTAGATTATTAAACATCTTAAATGCCATATTCTGTAGGTCTTTAAAGTGTTTGTTGACCATTTATATATCTAAAATATACCCATTTACCTTGAAAATTTACCTAATGTGACAAGTCCAATTATTATACATTAACTACTAACCTCATTTCTTAATTATACATTGTATTTTTTATACATTGGATTTTTAAATGAGCTTTGTAAGTGCAAATCTCCCCAAAAGTGGAAACATATATACAGTGTAACAAAATTAACTTTAAACTGTATCAATATGCCAAAATTTAGCCAATGCAAAATACCTGAGATTAAGAGTAGTTTTTTATCCTATATTTCTATATTACCCTAAATTATAACAAACATCCATGACTCACCAAAGAACCAAAATCCTCTGATGCCTTTCTCTTGGGAATGTAGGCATCACATTCTTCAGACTGCTTCCTGGTGTCTGTGGGAGAACACATGTTTAGGGTCCTTGAGAAAAGTTGAGATAATGGCCGAGTACTGGGAAGACAAGTCAAGATTTATGAGGTCTTCCCTGACTAGACCATATCAACCTGGAAGGAATCCACAGCCTGTTGTTTCCTGTAGAAGCAAAAGCAAAACCTCTTATTCAAAGTACTTTTGATTTTCATTTGACAAATACATTTTTTGACTTCCATTTTAAAGTGAAGACATTCCTGTATTTTATAGGCTGGTTTATTTTAATGTCCCTTTTTTAATTCCAGGTTTCTTAACAATTGTCCTTTGCTTATTAGCAATCATAAAATTCAAAATCAACACAGCAACATAAGGGATTCAGATAGCATGTATATTTCCCATTGTTATATGGCTTACTCTTCTTATATTACTTTACTCTCTCTTTAAAGACTTTATTATTATTAAGTGGTTTCTTTCTTTCTATGACTGTCTATACACATTTTTTTTCTTTCTTAAGCCTATGCACATTATAAAACATACTGGAATCTGTTTAAAGGTTTTTTTTTTTTCAATCTGGACCTTGATTACTGTGTATCTTTTGTCTTCTTTGACCATGTGAGCAAACTTTATACTGGTAAGCTACAGCTAGGCCCTCTGTGCTGTTCTATGAGGCTGACTCTGCCTTTTTCTCAGGTTGTGAAAACCAAGCCTAAAGCTCATAGCCCAGTCAGAGGTATATGAACAGGAACTGCAGTCAGTCCCCCAACTATGGAATGTCAGTGTCCCACACTGTGGCAGGCATTGTTTACTTAACTTTTTGATTCTATTCAGTATGAAAAAGGCTGTCTATGTATAACAGAATTTCTTAAAGAAGCCATATCCATTTTTGTTTATTTGTTTGTTTTAAGCTTCCAAAGGACCTATAGAAATTCAAGTCCCCTTTTGGGCACCAAAATGTAAAAGACTGATTTTTTTCCACCCTTTGTCTCTTTTGGGAGACCCATGACCTAACTCCCTAATAAATCACACACGTAGGCTTATTCTTTCTTGTGAATGCCCTGCCTGAATTTGACTTTTGTCAGCAAAATTTTCTTAACTTAAGTTTTCCCATCTATCTTTTGCCTCTGGAATTTTATCTATGAACTTTTCTTTACTTCTTACACAATGGTTAGACGTGTAGCTGGGTTGGTGGCCCCTGGTGTCCTCTCTCATCCTTTTCTTGCTCCTTGATCTCTTTTTCTCTCATTTCCTCTGTCTATTTATTCCCTCTGTATGTCAGCCATGACTATCCTTTCTCCTGTCTTGCTATTGGCCATTCCATTCCTTATTAAACCAATCAGATATTTTAGACAGGCAACATAACACAGCTTCACAGAGTTAAAGAAGTGTAGCATCAAAGAGTGCAACACATCTTAGCATCATTAAAACAAATGTTTCACAGCACCAACAAATGTAACAGGTCATTTAAAAATTTATCAAAGTAGACAAATACAGCAAAAAACTATATCAAGAAAATAATCCTATTTGAGGCACTATTGAAAATAATGGATTAAATCTAAATAAGCAAATGTCTTTGTTAGGTTTGGTGTTTTTTTTTTTTTTTTGTTTTTTGTTTTTTTGTTTTTTTTTTTTTGCTGTGAAGAGACACAATGACCACAGAAAATCTTATAAAGGAAAACATTTAATTGGGTGGCTTATAGTTCAGAGGTTCAGATCCATCATTATTATTGTGAGACATGGAGACAAGGAAGCAAACAACGCTGGAGAAGAAGCTAAGAGTTCTACAACTTGCAAAAAGATTCCACATCTTTTAAAAAGATTCCAGGTGAACCTGAATAGAAATAGAGATGTCAAGATGGTGAAGATGCCAAGAATGTGTAATATCTGCCAAGAAAAGCTGTAGGCAATGAGTGGAGCTAGCCCAAGGGAAAATCTGTATTGCTACATGTGGCAAAAGTGAAGATTAGGGCTATGTAATACTATTACAATCCATCATAAGCTTCCTATGGAACTTTAGAATTTAGTATTCACCCTTCTGGGGTTTGACCTTTCTTTAGTCTTGTCTTTCCTTGTCTTTCTTACATTCCTCCATTAAGGAAAAGAATATTTAATCAGCACTTTTCTATATTGTAAATATAGGAATCCGCTTTGCTATTATTAGAAAATATATTTTAAAGGTGGTCTTGACTTCATGTTTAGACCATGTTGGGGTTGTTAAAGACTTTGTGGCCTCTATCTATTTCTCAGAAAGAACACTTTGACATAAAAGAATTTAGAGAAGGAAAAGGCTTATTTCATTTTGCAGTTTCAAATCACAGTCCATTATTCATTTTTGAAAGAAGTCATGGGAAGAACTCAAAGCAGGAAGCTGAAGATAGGATACATGGAGGATTACTACTTGCTAACTAACTCTCTGTCTTGCTCACTAACTTCCTTATACTACTTCATACTATGTGACCAGGGACGGGACAACACGTAGTAAGCTGATCCCTCCTGCTAACTAACTCTCTGTCTTGCTCACTAACTTCCTTATACTACTTCATACTATGTGACCAAGGACAGTACTACACATAGTAAGCTGGTCCCTCCTGCATCAATTAATTATCAATAAAATCCTTCAAAGACATGTCAATAAACTTACCAGAAAAAAAAAAAGAAAATTACCTCAATTGAGATTCTTTTTCTTCTTCAGGTGATTCTAGGCTATTACGGTTAATGCTTATTGGGACAGGGACTTAATGTGTTTAAATCTTATTTAATTAAACTACTAGTGCTATGTATAAAACACAGAAGAAAAAGAAGAATGAATGAAGTTGAGATTTCTGCAATAGAGCAGTTTGAAATGAAAAGAATGAATGTGGTACAAATGACTGACTCATGAAAGTAAAACTACTAGAGTTGAAGAGACCAAAGGGGCCAGAATATTAAAATATCCTATTTAGCGGAAAATGACAGTCAGGATAGACAGAAAAAAAAAAAGATGAACTAAGAGTAGAATCTTAACTGGATTTAGAAAAGTGACTGGAAGGAAAGTAGTGATGGCAGGTTTTGTTGTTCATCCTTTCTTTCTTTCTTTTTCTTTTTTTCTTTTCTTTTCTTTTGTTTTGAGACAGTACTCTTTATATAGTCCTAAATGTTCTAGAGCTCATTATGTCAATCAGACTGGCCTTGAATTAAAAATATCCTCCTGCCTTCCCCCTCCCCCGCACTCCAGGTGCTGGGATTAAGTGTGTGACACCATGCCCAGATAAGTGGATTTTTATTATGCCTCAGTGGTAAGTACCATAATCTTTATCTTACTGTCTCATAAAGGCCCATGATTTAGGGAATTAAAACACAGATTGGAAGGTGGTTTAAACTTTTTAGGACAAACTGCCTGGGAGGACTTTAGGATACTGCACTTGTCTCTTTGAAGATGATTATGGAACCCTGGTCTCCTACCTCTCTTGTGTCCTGGCCACAAGGGAAAGAGTACTAGATTGTCACATGTCTCTGTCTATTCAAATGCCACAAAACAAAGGGATATATTCAAGACTATGCAGTGCCACATGTCACTAAAAAATTTTAGTTAGATGACTAAGCTTAGTTCATGAAAGAATGTCTAGCAGGTCCAATCACTGCAGGCAGGTTTTCCCACCCCACTTCCCTCTCCCTTGCTAGACCACTATATTGCACCCCTAAAACTAGCCACTAAGGTCTATTCCCTTATTTAGCCACTGACTCCTGAGAGTAAATACCCAGATCCAAAGCAATGAAATAAACCATTTATTTACTAAATTCTAAATTCTTCAGACAGGCAGAATAAACTTTTTCTTTGTGTGGTTTATTTGGTACAAAATTCATTATTTGCTTATGCTGGCTAAAATGTCCAATTAGTACTTAACCACCTCATACTATTACAGGCTCTCCCTTTTCCCCCCAAAACCTATGCCTGCAGAAAAAGATGCAGCTTGCACTCTGCCTTTACCTGATCCAGAAGTAGCCCCTCTATCATGATTCTAGAACCCTGAGAAAAGTCTCACAAATATAACAGTTAAAAATGAGTGTGTGTGTGTGTGTGTATGTGTATAAGAGAGAATTTTAGTCACTTTTTTGTAGAGTATACATTAATCAAAAATATATACACATTTTATTTTAAAATGTTTATTGAGTATCTAATGAGAACAAGATGCTGTGCTCTGTATTTAACTGCATTATTGGAAACAATTAAGACTTTAGAAAATCCTGGAAGTTTATATTCTAGGAGATGGATGACTATCTTTCAAGCCCACTCTTTCTCTTTTTTTTCTGATTTTTTAAATTTAATTTTATTATATATACAAGTCCAAGTTCCCATTCCTTCCCCTCCTCCCATTCTCTCCACATAGCTTCCCACCCCATCCCCATCCAGTCCTCAGAGAGGGTAAGGCACATTGCTTTGTGGAAGTTCCAAGGCCCTCTCCACTATATCTGGGTTTAGCAAGGTATCCATCCAAAGAGAATAGGGTCTCAAAAAGCCTCAACACCACTTTTTCAATGAAAGGGTGTCCAACTTTTCATGGACATTTCCTATATAGTGCCAAGAGGTCCAGGAAAACTGAAAGCATTTTGCCTTATTTTTAATCAAATATAACTAGCTGAATGTTTTGTCTTTCTAGTTGACTTTAATGAAGTAAGAAATGACTTTCAATATTTGAGAGTACAGACCTTAAGTGGATGATGAATCACACTTGTAATAGAGTGTGATGAAATTCATCAAGGTAGCATAAATGTCACCAACATTTTGCTACTAAATATACTGGACTGATTCTCCCTCCAGAATGAAAATACGACTTGGTGCTCTATAGAAACTTGCATTTTATTTTATAAAAAATAAAACAAAAACAGAAAACAAAATCAAAAACAAATAATTTGCCTTTTCGCTGGCAAACTTTGAAACAAACATGGATACTGTCTCTCTCTTTCCTTGTTTCTCTCTCTCTCTCTCTCTCTCTCTCTCTCTCTCTCTCTCTCTCTCTCTCTCTC
>NC_022016.1:13261951-13272104 GCF_000317375.1 Microtus ochrogaster
AATAGTTCAGGAATGCATTACATCCACACTTGTCTTCTTGGCATCAACATACAGATCCTCTGTGATAATGAAGAGGGTAATTAGTCTATAATTAGAAGTTAATAGCAACTCTATAAAAGAAATTTCAGAATATTGACAAAGGTTTCCCTTGAACTGCCACTTCTATATATAATTAATTAATTGCTGATTTCAAAATTGGGACACTGAAAATGGTCTTCTGATGTTTAGTAATTTTTAATCTAGAAACATTTTTTTTAAGTCAGACTGCACCTTTAAATAATTTCTATGTAACTAAGTTCTACAGTGGAAGAAAAGACAAACCATGCAGGATAGTTACTATACTTGTGAGTAAATGCCACATAATGGATAGATAAACAGGTTGCTTTATGGATAACTGGATAGACACACTCACTCTTTTTCAAATGATATTTGCACCTCTATTACTTAGGATAGCCAGATAACTAGAAACAGCTCCAATTTTGCTACAGAAATGTGATTTATGATTGACAGTGAGAAAAGAAATAGGCTGCATATTTTGTTAAATATATATACACAAATATATATACATATACACATATATAAATGTATGTACATATATACATATATTTACACACATATGTCCACATATAATATTATTTTTCAATATTCATGAGGCCATTCTGGGATTTAATGCATGGGGATCCAATAAGATTTTCATAGCAAAGGATTAATATGGAATTACAGTGGTGTTAAGTTCCCTAACACTAAATGTTTTAGCTACAGTTAATACTAGTATCATTCTGGCTAAACTAGATTGCTCATGCCTACAGTAATCTTCTAAGTAGATTTTATAGAGACACTATATGAGAAGAAATATGATGTGACATGCCTCCTAAGACTTCAATGACAGAAAATGATAATGTTTTTCTTGATTGTGACTTAAGCTTAAAAAATACTAATTTTCTCCATTATATTCCAGTTCAGGTAACAGCTGTGGTGAATATGTCAGACAATTTTATTCAATTTTACTCCATAGCCTGAGCATTTTATATGAGTGCTGTATACAGTGACACTGTTGATATCAGTTCCCAATTCAAAAATAGTGCTATTCTCCAAACTGTTACCACCTCCTATTTTCAATAGAAAGCTACCTGGTCATAATATTATAATTCTTTGGCTATTTAATGAGTCTAGGAACACTATGCCATGGCATTAGGCTGGTGCTCCTGAATAGCATTGTGGTGCTGCTTTCAAGGAATTATATTTGTGATTCTGATCCTACAGTACTTCAGGATCTCGAGTGAGTGAGTGAGTGAGTGAGTGAGTGAATGAATGAATGAATGGATAAATCAGCATTTTTGATGAATATGATGTCCTAGTTTGTTTTTTATTGCTGTGATAAAAACTATTAAGAAAGTAACTTGGAAAGAAATGGTTTAGTTTTTTTATACAACCTGATCACATTCAAGGAAAGTCAGAACAGGAACTCAAGCAGGAGCCAAGGAAAAATGATAAAATAAATTTGTTTACTGGCTTTCTCTCCATAGCTTGCTCAGTTTGCTTTTGACAAAATTCAGAATCATCTCCCCAGGACTGGCACCACCCAGAGTACCTGGGCCTTCTACATAAGTAAAAAATTGGCAAAACAACCAACAGACACAGGACAGTCTGGTGGAGACATCTTCTCAATTAAGGTTCCCACATTCCACATGATGCTATATCAAGTTGATCAAAACTAACCAATGCTTATTTCCAAATAACCTGAAGTTACTATCATCATATAATAATGTTAACTACTTTTCATAAGTCTGGGGAATCTAAGTCATTTAAATATTCTATAACTCACAAATAATATTTACTCCATGGTCTCTGATTCAGTTCCTGCCTCTTGATTATGATCTTGAATTCCTGCCTTGATTTTTATGGATGATAAACATTAACTGGTAAGATGCAACAAACTCTTTCCTCCCCAAATTGCTTTTGGTAATTGAATTAAATATTGTAACAGGAACAAAACAATGACATCAAGTAAATACAAAATTAGCAATCAAATCAAGAATGATGTTCATAATGGAATGTTAACTACTTCCTTATATATTCTTCTGTATTTCATAATTTGTGACCTAGAGCATCAGAAGTTTCCAGAAACTTATTAAAATTGCAGGAACCTGAGTAGCCTTCCCTCAAGCATTTTGTTTTGGTAGTTATAAAATTGAATCAAGTTTAAATTAAGGTGAATTTTTCATTTCTCATTATTTTTAATTAACATTTAATTTTACAGTAAGAAAGAAATCTGGTTCCTGGTTGAGTGCACAAAAGCTCCAAAGATGATTATAGATGTTTGAAGAGATTTTGCCCCACTTTAGTTAACATTGCATTATTACTACAACGTATTTATTTCCATTAGGAAATCAACATCAACAAAATATTACCTGAACTCCACAATTTATCTATTGTTACTTCATACTCTCTCCCTGTTTTCTTCTACCTTTAAAATAATCTAGGATACAATAATTTGTTTAATAGTCACATCCCATTGGTTTCCTTTGGCCAGTGACTTCTGTTTGGTTTTTCTTTGCTTTATATCTAAAAACCACTTATGAGTGAATACATATGATAATTGTCTTTATGGGTCTAGGTTTCCTCACTCAATATGTTTCTTACCTCCTTCCATTTGCCTGCAAATTTCAAGATGTCATTATTTTTTTTCTTCTGTGTTGTACTCCATTGTGTAAATGTACCACATTTTCCTTATCCATTCTTTGGTCGAGGGGCATTTAGGTTGTTTCCAGGTTCTGGCTATGACAAACAGTGCTGCTATGAGCATAGTTGAGCACATGTCCTAGTGGTACAATTGAGCATCCTTTTGGAATATACCCAAATGTGGTATTACTGGGTATTGAGGAAGGTTTTTTCCTAATTTTCTGAGAAATCTCTATACTGATACTCAAAGGGCTATACCAGTTTGCACTCTCACCAGCAATGCAGAAGTGTTCCCTTTACTCCACATTCTCTCTAGCATAACTTGTCATCAGAGTTTTTGATCTTGTAAGACGGAACCTCAGAGTTTTGAATTGCATTTCTCTGATAGCTAAGGATGTTGAGCATTTCCTTAAGTGTCTTTCAGCCATTTTCAATTCCTCTGTTGAGAGTTCTCTGTTTAGGTTTATACCTCAATTATTTATTGGATTATTTGTTCTTTCAATGACCAATTTCTTGAGATCTTCGTATATTTTGGAGATCAGCCCTCTCTCTGATGTGGGGTTGGTGAAGATCATTTCTCATTTTTAGGCTGTGATTTTGTCTTATTGACCATGTCGTTTGCTTTACAGAAACTTCTCAGTTTCATGAGGTCCCATTCTTTAATTGTTTCTCTCAATGTCTGTGCTGTTGGGGTTATATTTAGGAAGTAGTCTCCTCTGCCAATGCATTCAAGTGTACTTTCCACTTTCTTTTTTATGAGGTTCAGTGTGGTTGACTTTATGCTGAGGTCTTTGATCCACTTGGACTTGAGTTTTGTGCATGGTGATAGATATGGATCTATTTTCATTCTTCTATATGTTGATATCCAGTTATACCAGCACCATTTTTTGAATATGCTATCTTTTTTCCATTTTATTTATTTATTTTTTATTTTTTTTGTCAAAAATCAGGTGTTTATAGGTATGTGCATTAATATTTGGGTCTTTGATTCAGATCCATTGGTCCTTCTTTTTGTTCTTACACCAATACCAAGCTGTGTTCATTACTGTAGCTCTGTAGTAGAATTCGAAGTCAGGGATTGTGATGCCTCCAGAAGTTCCTTTATTGTACAGGATTGTTTTGCCTATTGTGGGAATTTTGCTTTTCAACATGAAGTTTAGAGTTGTTCTTTTGAGGTTTGTAAGGAATTTTGCTGGGATTTTGCTGGGCATTGCATTGAATCTGTAGATTTCTTTTGATAAGATTGCCATTTTTACTATGTTAATTCTTCCAATTCAAGAACATGGAAGATCTTTCCATTTTCTGGTGTCTTCTTTGATTTCTGCCAAACTCTTTTTATGAGACTACATTACCCTGATACCCAAACCACACAAAGACGTTACTGAGAAAGAGAATTACAGACCAATCTCACTCATGAACATTGATGAAAACATATACAATAAAATACTGACAAACTGAATCCAAGAACACATCAGAAAAATTATCGAACATGATCAAGTTGGCTTCATCCCAGAGATGCAAGGATGGCTCAGCCTATAAAAATCTGTCAATGTAATTTACCATATAAAAAAACTAAAAAAAAATGCCACATGATCATCTCATTAGATGCTGAAAAAGCATTTGACAAAATACAACATCCCTTCATGATAAAGGTCTTAGAAAGAGCAGTGATACAGGGAACATATATAAACATAATAAAGACAATATACAGTATGTCAACAGCCAACATCAACTTAAATGGAGAGAAACTCAAAGCGATCCTACTGAAACAAGGAACAAGACAAAGTTTTTCACTCTCTCCATATCTATTCAACATAGTTATTGAGGATCAAGCTAAAGCTATAAGACAACAAAAAGAGATCAAGGGGATACAAATTGGAAAAGAAGTCAAACTCTCACTATTGGCTGATGATGATAGTTTACATAAGCAACCCCAAAATTCTACCAAGAAACTTCTACAACTCATAAACACTTTCAGTAATGTAGCAGGATACAAGATTAACTAAAAAAAGAAAAATCAGTAGCCCTTCTTTACACAGATGATAAATGGACTGAGAAAGAAATCAAGGAAGTATCACCCTTCACAAACCCACAAATAGCACAAAATATCTCAGAGTAACTCTAAGCAAACAACTGGAAGACCTGTATGAAAAGAAGTTTAAATTTTTGAAGAATTTTCTTTTAATGGATGGCCAGGATCAGGAGCTAATGACTCTGGTGAGGAAAAAAAAACAAATCTCAAACTAAGATATTTTTCAATATTTCCTAAAATAGCATTACTAATTGTTATCTTATAGTTCAGATAAAATGCTAGACTACGATAGAAAATAAATAACATATTTTCTTTTAGGGCACAAGATGTAGCAGAAGGACTCAAACATCACACACATACATAGAGAGATATCACAAACACTACATATGAGCAATGAAATGTGCTATGTAGGCAAAACATTAAAGATTGAGAGTGAAGAAGTTATAGAATCCCAGATGGTCAAAGAAGTCTACCCTAATGGTCACATTTGAGTAATAGCCATGTTTTAGTTGGGGTTTTTATTGCTGTGAAGAGACACCCTGAGCACAGCAACTCTTTTTTTTTTTTGGTTTTTCGAGACAGGGTTTCTCTGTGGCTTTGGAGCCTGTCCTGAAACTAGCTCTTGTAGACCAGGCTGGTCTCGAACTAACAGAAATCCGCCTGACAGCAACTCTTATAAAGTAAAATATTTAATTGGGATGGTTCCCTTGCAGTTTTAGAGGTTCAGCCCATTATCATCATGACAGGGAGTATGGAGGCAGATGTGATGCTGGACCTGAGAATACTACACCTTGCATGGGAACAAGAAGTCAAATGCTAATCACAATGAGGAAATCTTGAACAAAAGAGACACGGGAGCCTGCCCCCACAGTGACATACGTCCTCCAGCAATGTTATACCTCTTAATGGTGCCACACTCTTTGGGAGCTATTTTCTTTAAAACCAACACAAGCCCCAAAGGAAGTTAGGGTAACTATTCATAGGGTATCTAGATAGGTATTCAGAGAGAAATTCAAGAGTAAAAATTAAAATAGGAGTATCCTGGATATCACCTACAGGACTTAAAGAAAAACAAAGAGTTTATCTAGAGAAAAAAAAATGTCATTGACTGAAAAGGTGATCAAATTCTACAGTGAAAGGATTCCAAAGAGGATCATACAAGATGATGATGATGATGATGATGATGATGATGATGATGATGATGATGATGATGGAAACTTCTATATGTAAGTATATGAAGGTAAGACCCAGAGAAAGGCAGCTTAGAGGAGATGTTGACCTTAGGAGAGGCCTGAACCCAGTAAAATGAAATCACATGTTAGAGAAATGTGAACTAAGATTTCAGTTAACAGATTTTTGCAACAGTTCCAGTAGACTACTTCAGATCCTGATTGTAGTCATTCATGCACCTGTTGGAAGGATGCCCCTAAACTCACTATATAAAACAGGTTTGTCAGGGACTCCAGGCCCTACTGCCTCTATCCCTAAGGGATCCTGATTTTGGATATGTGCAATGACACCAGGCAAAATTAACAGATGTCATGAAGGTATCCAGGAGAAATGATGATCACTTCTAAGAATGTATTTATGCTGAAATTTCTTCTAAAACTTTTGGGTAACTATGAGGTAAAAATATAAGGTCATTTTTTTTTCTGGGACTAGCATTCTCAAATGTAGAATTCAAAATCCCACAAGTTCACCTTTGCCTATTAATTCAAAAAGAGAAAGTTGGTTTAAAACTGCTGAGGAAAAGCTTCCTTTTTCTCAGTAAGGGCTAGAAATACTTTTAGCTGCTATGTAGTACTCAGAATCCTCAAAGGTTCCAAACAGCAATGACAGATCAAAGCAGATAGGTCTCTTTCCTTGTGTAATCAAGGAGCCCATTGTAATCAAGTGCACAGCTAACATCTCTTCTAAACCAGAACTTAAAAAATACAAGTTCAATGGGTCTCCATTGTAAATCCAATACCTGATATGATCTGTACAAGTAAATATCAAGAATCCCAAATGTATAATTGATAAAATTGAGGGTTTTTTTAACTACTATAAGATAGTTCTGAAAAAGAGGGACAGTTCTGACTGCATTACTTTAAATTTATAATAAATCAGTAAGCACAATCTATCTCAATATAGTTCTAGTATAAAGACATAAATACATATGTATATGACACATACATATATGAACACATACATATATGACACGAAGACAGAAATTATGCTTGGAAACAGTGACAAATTAAAACATCTCAGGGTCTGAAGGAAATTCTAATATTCTGAGAGTAAGAACAATTGCTTGATTTATTGATTGACAGTGCATGTAATTCAAAACATAAGTTCATAATGTGTTTAGTTACAGGGTGGATGTAAATTGGGATGTTTTGCTGATATTGATTGAAAACTCAGGGTTCCTTTGTTGGAGAAACATGAAGGTAGTCCCCATCTAGGCCACCCATAAAGCAGGAGAGAACTGAAAGTCAAGTTTTTCAAAGCAGTAATGGATCTAAAGATCCCTGACTCTCATGACTATACATGAGGAATCAAGAGAGTGAATGATTCAATTACTTCAGCACAACCACACAGTAAAAATTTTTGCATTCAAATCTAGTTTTGGCACCTTGCAAGATGACTCAGAGTAAAAAGGCTCTTGCTGTCAAGATTTATAACCTGAGTTTGATTTCTAGGAACTAACTGGGAGACAAAGAGAACTGATTCCTAGAAGTTTTCCTGGGATGCGTGCAGTCAAACAGACAGACAAAGGATTTAAGTGTTACATAAGAAATGTAAATGAAACATAGTTTTATCTACCAAATGTTAAATGAAATACAATTCTCTTTAGAAAAAAAATTAAAGAAGCCATTTGGCATAAATTTAATTTCCTCTAGGAACAACAATTTTAGAAATAAAATTTGTTCTCGCTATGATAAAAATCTTCTCCAAAGTTTGACTTTCTTTATCAGCTGCATTTGTATTCAAACAGCCTAAAGCAACAGTAAATATGAAGCCTCTCAGTGAATCACAAGATCTCTTTGCCTTAGAAATATAAACACAGCAGGACATATTGCATTTACCCTATTTATTCCTCCAGTAACTTAGCATGAAAGTAAGGTGGGGTTGGGGGAGGAAGACTGCAGGAGCCAGATGGGTCAAGGATGCCAGCAGAACTCAACCCAGAGAATCATCAGAGCAGGGCTCATAGGGTCTCAAGGAAACTAAAGCAGCAGTAATGGACCCTTTATGAAACTATGCCAAGATCTCTGAATATATGTTAAATCACTTAACTTGGTCTTCCTGTAAGATTCCTAACAGTAGGAGTGGGTGTGTCTCTGACTCATTTGCCTGCAATTGAGAACCTTTTCCTCCTGTTGGGTTGCCTCATCCAGTCTTGATATGAGTAAGGGTTTGTGCCTAGTCTTATTACATCTTGTTATGCTGTGTTTGATTGATATCCTTGAAGGGGGAGCAGTAGATCTGGAGAAGAGGGGAGATAGGGTGGGGGAGCCTATGGAGGGTGGCTGTAGTTAGGATGCATGATATGAAAGAAGAGTAAACAAATAAAGAAGGAAAAAATAAAGCAATACTGCAGGTGACAAATAACAAAGATCAGTATAGACTTTTTAATTATTTTTTTTTAGAAAAAGAAAACAGACTTTTTTTATTGTACATAACAATCCAGTTCCCACTTTCTCCCTTCCTCCCTTTCTTCCACCTACCCCCGCAACCTACTCCCCATCTACTCTTCAGAGAGGGTAACATACATTGCTTTGGGGAAGGTCCAAGGCCCTCCCTACTGTATCTAGACAGAGCAAGGTATCCATTCAAAAAGAATAGGTTCCAAAAAAGCCAATAAAAGCAGTAGGGATAAATCCTGGTGCCCCTCAGTCTGCCCCAGCCATACAACTGTCACCCACATTCAGAGGGACTAGTTTGGTCCTATGCTGATCCCTTTGAAGTTGGTGAGCATCCATTAGCTCAGGCAAACTGTTTTAGTGGGTATCCCATAATGGTCTTGACCTCTTTGCTCATATTCTCACTATTCCCATCTTCAACAGGACTTTGGAAGCTCAGCTCAGTTCACCCTCGGTTCCTAGTGGCTAATTTCTCTGTACACTTAGATTTGGACTCAATACAAACCTTGAAGATGGGACGCAGTGACCACTAGAGGGAACTCTTGAGTTTACTGTCCTCTGGGACCTAGAAAATTTTTGCCGCCCTAGGGATAAATGGGCAAAACTCTTGTTCATCTGTCTGTGATTTTTGGACACTGCCCTCTCACCCCTCCCTCAGTAGCCAGTGTCTTGCAACACCGGTTCTGGTGGCCAGGGTCACAGTGCCTTCAGATTACTGGCCATCTGGGAATTGGGAAACTGATAGCTCCTCCTGGATCATGCAACCAGAGGCACTGGCCCCTCCCCCACTCCCTAAACCCCTTACTACACAACTCCTTTCTTTTTTTTTTTTTAATTTATTTATTTATTGAGCATTCTCCACATTCCTCTCCTTAACGCTCCTTACCGACCCCCACCTACTACCTCCCCCAGCCAAAGCAGAAATTCAAGGTCAACTTTCTCCTAACTGACCTTCTTCCTCTCCTCCGGCTGCTACCACAACTCCCTACCCTTGGAACCCTCTCCGCCCTGGGAAAACCCCTCCCCATCCTCCCCTGGGGGTACCCGAGAGTGCAGGTGTCTAATTAAAACTGGATATCTTTTAATTTGGTCTGATTTCCTCTGATTGGGATTATTTTGCATCAGTGGAGATGCACGGTTAGGAAAAATTCTAGTGTCCACTTATGAGTGACTACAAACTATGCTCATCTTTCTTGGTCTGGGTTAACTAAGAAAGGTTTTTGTCTAGTTCCATCCATTTGCATACAAAATTCAAGATGTCATTGATTTTTACTTCAGAGCAGTATGCTAATGTATGAATGTGCCACATTTTCTTTATCCATTCTTTGGTTGAAGGGCATCTAGGTTGTTTCCAGGTTCTGGCTATTACAAATAATGCTGCTATGAACATAGTTGAATAAATGCCCTTGGAGTATGATTGAGCAACTTTTGGGTAGATGTCCAAGAGTGATATTACTGGATCCTGAGGTAGGTTGATTACCAATTTTCTAAGAAACTGCTATACTAATTTCCAAAGTGATTATACATGTTTGCCTTCCCACCATAAATGGAGGAGTGTTCCCCTTACTTCACAACTTCTCTAGCATAAGCTATCATTGGTGTTTTTGATCTTAGTCATTGTGACAGGTGTAAGATGGTATCTCAGAGCTGTTTTTATTTGCACTGCCCTGATGGCTAACGATTTTGAACATTTCCTTAAGTGTCTTTCAGCCATTTGAGATTCTTCTGTTAAGAATTCTCCCTATTTTTAAATTGGGTTATTTGGAATTTTGGTGTCTAATTTCTTGAGTTCTTCATTTATTTTGGATATCAG
>NC_022016.1:13273096-13290204 GCF_000317375.1 Microtus ochrogaster
TTCCACATTACTGAACGTATTTACCAGTTTTAGGAGTTTACTAGTATTATTTTGGGGGTCACTTGTATATACTATTATATAATCTACAAATAGTGAAAGTTTAACTTCTTCTTTTCCAATTGGAATTCCCTTAATCTCCTTTTGTTATCTTATTGCTCTAGGCACAAATTCAAGAATTATGTTGAATGGATGGAGAGCATGAACAGCCTTATCTTGTTCCAGGTTTTAGTAGAATTCCTTTGTTATTCTGTCCATTTAATTTAATGTTGATTTCAGCTTGCTGTATATTGCTTTTATTATGCTTAGATATGCTCCTTGAATTCCTGATCTCTCCAAGACCTTTATCATGAAGGGGTGTTAGATTTTGTTGAATGTTTTTCAGCATCTAATGAGATGATCACATGGGTTTTTTCTTTCAGTTTATTTATGTGATGAATTACATTGATTGATTTTTGTATATTGAACCATTCCTGAATCTTTGAGATGAAGCCGACTTGATCATGGTAGATTTTTTAAATGTATTTTTACATTTGGTTTGCCAGTATTTTATTGAGTATTTTTGCATCAATGTTCATGACTGAGGTTGGTCTGTAATTCTCTTTCTTGGTTGAGTCTTTGTGTGGTTTCGGTATCAGGGTAAATGCAGACTCAGAAAAAGAGTTTAGAAATGTTCCGTCTGTGTCTGTTTCTTTTATATGGAGTATAGGTATTAGATCATTGAAGTTCTGGTAGAATTCTTTACTGAACTTATTTGGCCCTGGGCTTTTTTTAATTGAAAGGCATTTTATGACTGCTTCTATTTACTTGCAGATTATATATTTATTTAAATTGTTCACCTGGCCTTGATTTAATTCTTATACATAGTATCTGTCCAGAAAATTGTCCATTTCATTTACATTTTCCAATTTTGTGGAGTACAGGATTTTGGAGTATAACATGATGATTCTCTGGATTTCCTCAGTGTCTATTGTTATACTCCTCTTTTCATTCCTGATTTTGCTAATTTGGATGTTATCTCTCTGCCTTTTGATTAGTTTGGATAAGGGTATGTCTATCTTGTTGATTTTCTCAAAGACCCAGCTCTTTGTTTCACTGATTCTTTGTATTGTTTTCTTCATTTCTATTTTATTGATTTCAGCCCTCAATTTGATTATTTCCTGTCATCTATTCTTCACACATAAGTGTGCTTCTTTTTGTTCTCAAGCTTTCAGGTGTGCTGTTAAGTAACTGATGTGAGCTTTCTCCACTTCCTTTATGTAGGCACTTAGTGCTATGAACTTTCTTCTTTGCACTGTTTTCATAGTGTCCCATAGGTTTGGGTATGTTGTCCCTTCATCTTGGTTGAATTATAGGAATCTTTATTTTCTTTTTTTATTTCTTCCTTACCCAGGGGTGGTTCAGTAGAGCACTGTTCAATTTCCGTGAGTTTGTAAGCTTTCTGCTATTAGCATTTTTGTTAAATTCTAACTTTAAACCATCGTGATTGGATAATGTATAGGGCGTTATTTCAATTTTTTTTGTATCTGTGGAGGTTTGCTTTGTTACCGAGTAATGGTTCATTTTAGAGATTTCATGAGGTGCTGAGAAGAAGGTATATTTTTTGTGTTAGGGTGAAGTGTTCTATAGAGTCTGTTATTTCCATTTGAATTATGACATCTGTTAGTTCTCTTGTTTCTCTGTTAAGTTTCTATCTGGTTGACCTGTCCTTTTGGGAGAGTAGGATGTTGAATTCTCCTACTATTGTTGTGTGGGGTTTGTTATGCAATTTAAGCTTTAGTAATGCTTCTTTTACATATGTGGGTGCTCTTGCATTTGGGGCAGAAATGTTCAGGATTAAGACTTCATCTTGATGGATTTTTCCTGTTATGAGTATAAAGTGTCCTTCTCCATCTCTTCTGATTGATTTTAATTTGAAATCTATTTTGTTTCTTAGGTCCATTTGATTGGAAAATCTTTTCTCAACCTTTTACTCTGAGGTAATGTCTGTCTTTGAGGTTTAGGTGTGTTTCTTGCATACAGCAGAATGATGAATCCTGTTTTCTTATTCGATCTCTTAGAGGGTGTCTTGTTTTAGGTGAGTTGAGTCCATTGATATTGAGACATATTAATAACAAGTGATTATTAATTTCTATTATTTTTCTGTGGTAGTGCGTTTGTGTTTCCCTTCTTTGGATTTGCTGGTGTGAGGTGATCAGTTGCCTATGTTTTTGTGGGTACAGTTACCTTCCTTGAATTGGATTTTCCCTTCTGTAAGAAAAATCTGTAGGGCTGGGTTTGTGGATACATATTGTTTAAATTTTGTTTTGCCATGGAATATCTTGTTTTCTCCATTGATGGTGATTGAGAGCTTTGTTGGGTATAATAGTCTCAACTTGCATCCACGATCTCTTAATGTCTGCAGCAATCTGCCCAGGACATTCTGGCTTTTATAGTTTTCATTGAGAACTTGGGTGTAAGTCTGATATTACACCCAAAACCTTTATATGTTTCTTGACCATTTTCCTTTCCAGCTCTTAATATTCTTTCTTTATTCTGTATGTGTTGTGCTTTGATTATTATATGGTGAGGGGACATTTTTTTTTTAATCCAGTATATGTGGTGTTCTTTAATCTCTTACTTTTATTCTTCTTTAGGTTTGAAAAGTTTTTTTTTCTATGATTTTGTTGAATATATTTTCTGTGCCTTTGAGCTGGAGTTCTTCTTATATCTCTATTATTCTTAGGTTTGCTCTTTTTATGGTGTCCCAGATTTCCTGGATATTTTGTGTTAAGAATTTGTTGGATTTAATGTTTTCTTTCTATTCCTCTATAGTATCTTCAATACCTGAGATTCTATCTTCCCTCACTTGTTTTCTGTTTGTTATACTTGCCTCTGTAGTTTCTGTTAGCTTACCCAGATTTTCCATATCCAGAATTCCCTTTGCCTGTGTTTTCCTTATTGTCCATATTTCAGTCTTCAAGTCTTGAGCTGTTTGCTTCACCTGTTTGATTGATTTTTTCCTTAGTTTTCTTTTTTTTTTCTCCTTTTTTTTTCTTAGTTTTCTTGGGTTTTTTTTTTAAGATTTTTTAATTTCTCCCAATTTTTTTGCTTGTCTTTTGCTCCATTTCTTTAAGGGAATTTTGCATTTTTTTTAAAGGTCTCCATCATCTTTATAAAGTTACACTTAAAATAATTTTCTTCTGCTTCTTTTGGGTTAGTTGCTTTTTAGGATGTTTGATGAATTCTTGCATTAGCGCCTGGTGTGGGAAAACAATTCTATAGCTACCAACTATATTTTAAATAAGCACTGATTGGTCAGTAACCAGGCAGGAAGTATAGGTTGGAAAACCAGACAAGAAGTAGAGGTGGGACAAGGAGAACAGGAGTATTCTGGAAAGAAATTGGAACATGTGTAGTTGGAACATGTGTTTTAGCATTTCTCTGAGGGCCTAGAGACAGGAGTCTCTCACTGGGTTGCTGGTCGTTCACCTCTTTGTCCTACCTGGACCACAGAAGAAGCAGGATGTGACCTACCCCGCTGAAAAAGGTACTCAGACATGTGGCTAACATAGATGAGGATAATGGGTTAATATACATTATAAGAGCTAATACAAAGCTGAAGCTAATGGGCCAATCAGTTTATAACCTAATGTAGATTCTCTATGTAATTTTCTCTGGAACTAAATGGCTGGGGGACCAGACGGGACATAAACCCCAACAAGCCAGCCCTTATGTTACAGGCACCCACCCATCTCTTCCTTCAAATGAGGCCTGCAGTGTCTTTGCATATGGGTCCAATCCTTACAGTGGCTTTCTGTATCTTTGGGAACTGTTCTTGGTCTGTTCTGTACTGTCACTATCTGTGTATCAGGGAGCCACTAAGGTCTCATTTGACCCTTTCTCTTGGCCTGCTCTCTTATTCACTCCCTTGGTTCACTCTCTTGGTTCACGCTGTGCAGTCACAGCTTGTGCTTCAGAGTACCTCTCTTGATCCTAACTATGTAGTTGGAACATGTGTTTTAGCATTTCTTGAGGGCCTAGAGAGAGGAGTCTCTCACTGGGTTGCTGGTCGTTCACCTCTTTGTCCTCTCTGTGTAGAAGCAAACTATGTTTTAGAGTACCACTAAATTTGCATGGGGGTAGTGGATATTAGGGTTTGGAGGTAGAGTGAGACTTGTAGCTTACAGGGTCCTTTGGATGGGATTGGAGTGTTGAAGAAACCTACCAGTAGGAAACTCACCTGCTGGCTGGCTAGAGATGTTGAGGCAGGTGGCAGAGGGGCCTGGGGTTTTGCCCCTGTTATGGAGGGCCTATAGAGTGGGGTGTCCCTCTCGGTGGCTGGTCACTCACCTCTTGGTCCTCTCTCCACTATATACTCTTCTTTTATTTGTTTTGTATTTTTTTCTTTTTTGAAAATTGATTTTTTATTGAGCTCTACATTTTTCTCTGCTCCCCTCCCTGCCTCTCTCCTCGAACAAGGTCCCCATACTCACAATTTACTCAGGAGATCTTGTCCAATATAAACTCTTAAGAATAAGAACAAGTTCATTATTATATATTATCATTATTTCAATCTTTCCTCTTTACTTTAAAATCAAGATTTTTTTTTATCTTTTAGTTGTTTTGTTTGTTTCCTCTCATAAGCGTACACATGAATTCTGTCATTTGGGGAAACCATATTGACCATTTGTGCTTTTCTATATCTGCTCAAATATTTCTTATTAATAATAAAAATTTATTCTCCTGGGACTCTTCTGACTGTATATCAAATCACTCAGGTTATCTTAGTTACTTACCCTCTCAGTACATTATAGTTGTCAGAAACATCTCTTGCAAACTAAACTAAGTCACCCCAAGGTTTCTAACACTACAAGATCAACCTTATTAATGACTTCAGTTTTTAATTTGACCCTCTATTATGGTACAAAGTTGAAGCCCAACAATAAGACCTTATTAATAACAGAGAGCATAAATTGGTCACCCTTATAAAAATAGTTGTGATGGGTAATGATGGGAAGAACAGCCAGTGTGGAAGTTTCCTGACAGTTCTGTCATCACTACTTTGCCTTAGATAAGCAACAGACTAAACTGTCCAATACAGGTATGACACAAAGAATTTACCTCAAAAGATACTGGAAATAATTATTGCTTTAGTGCTTGTAGTGATTTGAATAAGAGCTGTCGCCTATAGACTCCTGTGTTTGAAGACTTAGCCTCTAAGAGGTGGCATTCTTTGGAGAGTTTAGGAGATGTGGCCTTGTTGGAGGATAAGGACATATGTCACTGGGGGCAGGCTTTTTGAGCTCAAAGCTTTATCCCTTTGCTAATGTCTTTCTGCTTTGTGCTTGTTGTTGAAGATGCAATCTTGGCTTCTCTTCCTGTTGTCATACCCTTTTCTTCCTATCACTATAGACTTCTATTGAAAACCATAAACCCAAATAAACACTTTAATCCCTAAATTGCCTTTAGTCAGGCTTTTAGTTGGAGCTTTTAAAACAGGACAGAAGAGATCTGGAGAGAGAGAGAGCCACTATGGGGTTAGGGAGAAACCTGGTGATTGGAAAACTCCCAAGAATCTACAATAGTGACCACAGCTAAGATAAATCTCTGAGCAATAGTGAAGAGGGAACCCAAACTGGCCTTCCTCCATAATCAGATTGGTGAATAATCCAACAGTCATCATAGAGCTTTCATCCAGCAACTGACAGAACCAGATGCAGAGATCCACAACCAAGTACCAGGTTGGGCTCCAGTAATCAAACTGAAGAGAAGGAGGAAGAAATATCTGAGCAAGGGAGGTCAAGAACATGATGGGGAAATCTTCAGAGACAGGTGAACCAAGCTCATGGAAACTCGTAAACTCTAGACCAACAGCTGTAGATCCTCCATTGGACCAAACTAGCCCCTCAATAAGTGGGAGAGTGTGGTGAAGCTTGGACTGTCTATGAGGCACGTGGCAGTAGGATCAGGATCTGTCCCTGGTGCATGCGTTAACTTATTGGAACCATTCCCTATGGTGGGATACCATGCTCAACCTTAATGCAAAGGGGAGGGGTTTAGTTCTGCTCCAACTTACTGCACCAGACTTTGTTGACTTCCTATGGGAAGCCATACTTGTTGAGAGGAGTGGATGGGGATTAGGCTGGGGGGAAGTGGGATGAGGGTGGGGAGTTTTTTGGGGGGAGAACTGTGGATAAAATGTAAAATAAAATTTAAAAATAAATTAAAATTAAAAAAGAAATAAAAAAAGCATTAGAAAAAAGAAATTACTTGGAAAATATCATGTGAATTACAAAGTAGAGAAAATATTTTGCATTGCAGTATTAATACATCTGAATGTTAAGTCAAACAACAAGGGAGTGTGCAACCATAAATACATAAGGAAATGTTTGTTCATCAGTGCTAGAGTTTGTAGACATACCCTCTGATATTTGTGATGGTGACGTACACCTACACTAGTTTTACTTAATATTTATACATTTCAGACTTTTACTAATATAGACTTAACTAGAAATAAAATACTATGGATAAAATAAGAATAAAGTTATGCTATTTTTATAAATAAATCAATTATTAAATAAATCACAAAGATTTTATCTTTGCTGGGCAATGGTGAAGCAAACACCTTTAATCCCAGTACTTGGGAGGGAGAAGTGGGTAGATTTCTGTGACTTCGAGGCCAGCCTGATCTACAATAGTTAATTCTAGGATTGTTAAACAGAGAAAACGTCTAGAAAAACAAACAAGCAAAAAATAAAAATTTATCTTTACTGTGATAGTGTAAAAAGGTCTTAAAATCTTCTTTCCTATGTAAGTAATGGATCTTTCACAAAATCATATCTTCTGGAATAGGTAGGTAGATCCTCAGCTTTCTACAGAACTATGGATGAAGATTGTCCACTCTAAGAAAAATATGATATTTCTCAAATTTCATTCTTAAAAAGAATACTCCCTTTCTGCTCACAGAACATACTCCTCTCCACATTAGGCTGCTGTAGAATGTTAGTCGAAGATGTGTTCATTAATTATGCTGAGAAACATTTGTTTAGTGATGTAAATATGTGTTTCATTCTTTTACATTGCATTGGTTTAACTCTGTGAAGCTCTGTTACTTTATTTATACAAAACACTGATTGGTCTAATAAATAGCTAAATAGCCAACAGCCAGGCAGAGAAAGGATAGGCAGGGATGGCAGGCAGAGAGGATAAATAGGAGTAGAAATCTAGCAGGAGAGGTCAAGGTATGAAAGAAAGGAACTGAGGAGAACTCCAAAGGTTAGCCACCCAGCCACATGGAAAATCACAGAGGAAGAAGTAAAGAAAGGTGTACAGATTTAGAAAAAAAAAACCCAAAAGTTCAGTGGCATAAGGTCGATGGGATAATTTAAGATAAGAAAAGCCAAGTGAAGGCCAGACATTCATAAGAAAGAATAAGCCTCTGTATGATTTGTTGGCGAGCTGGGTGGCAGGCTCCCAAAAGATCAAAGAGTAAAGAGAAAAAACCCATTGGTCTTTTTATATTTTATCACTGTTTCTGTTCTTACTTACCTATATGCATCCTCTCTTTACATTTGTAATTTAAGTCATGAGTGCTTTATTGTCTAAACAAAGTCCCTTATACACACAACATGGATTTTTATCTCCTCCTGTTATCCTGTGCTCCAAATCTGGTAAATTTGGAAAAAAATAGGATGAAACACTTTTCTTGTTCTGTTCACGATATCTTGGATTCTGTGCATCCTAAAGTTACTAGTAAGCAGTCAAGATGAGAATTAATAAAACTATATGTACTAAGTCACATTTACTTTATTGTCATTGGGCAGGCTATTTGACCCCCTTCCCCCAAAATGGGTGCTTCTGGGGAGATTTTTTTTTTTAACTTGGTGCACTCCTTACACTCACTGAAGCATTCTGCATTCTCAGTTGGTAATTTAGTAGGAAATAATGTGCTCCTGATGCTATGTATACGACTGGACTCTAAACTCCTGCAAGCCAAAAAGTGATTGTCCATATATACAAAGCACTCTCTGTAATCTGTTAAATATTTAAGAACAGAAGATATAATGCCAAACCATATCTGAGAATTCAGTGCTGAGTAAAGATCTGTGACATAGTATTTCTAGATTCAATACTTAGTGCTTTAGAAAAATAAGCAAAGAAGAACAAAAACAAAAACTCAGTTTTTACTGTCTGCAGTCTACATTAAACTCATGTCTACTTAAGTTATTAGAAAGGGGAAAATAGAGGTATGCTACCACAATACCCACCCCATGTATTGGAGCCCGCAAGCTACTAGCTCCATTCTGTGCCCAATCTTGCCTATCCCTCCTTCAACCTTGGGGGAACTCTGAAACACAGCTTACTACAATACTTAGGAGACCAAAGCTTGAGTGGCCAGCCCCACGGTGGGACACCCCACTCTTTAGGACCTCCATAGACAGACAAAATCTGGGGCCCCTCCCTCAACTGCACGGTCTTGTCTAGCCAGCCAGCAAGAGAGCTTCCTGCAAGTAGGCTACCCCATTACCTACCCCATCCACCAGATCCCACAAACTACTAGCCCCAAACTTGCCAATCTTCCTGCAGCCTCAGTGGAACTCTGAAACACAGCTTGCTATAACACTGAAGGGACCAAGAGAGAGGACCAAGAGAGTGAACCAGGAGAGAAGACCAAGAGAGCAGGCTTAGAGAGACCTCAGTGGCTCCCTCAGACACAGACATTGAGAGTACACAGCAGACCAAGAACAATTGCCAAAGACTCAGTCACTGCAAAGATTGGACCAAGATGCAAAAACACTGCAGGCCTCATTTAAAGGAAGAGATAGGTAGGTACCAGAGCAAGAATTCATCAAAGAACCAAAAAAGCAACATGGTAACACCAGAACCCAGTGGTCACACAACAGGAAGACTTGATCATCCTAACCCAGAAGAAGCAGAAGAAAACGATTTTAAACATAACTTTATGAAGAGGATGGAGACCTTTAAAGGGGAAGTGGAAAAATTCCCTTAAAGAAACAGAGAAGACAGACAAAATTTGGAAGGAATTAATAAATCCAAGAAAACCAAGAAAAAACAATCAAACTGGTGAAGCAAACAGTTCAAGAATTGAAGACTGAAGTAGAGGCAATAAAGAGAACACAAACTGAGGGAATTCTATAATTCTGGATATGGAAAATCTGGGTAAACAAATGAGTACAGTGGTAAGTATAACCAACAGAATGCAAGAGATAGCAGAAAGAATATTAGGTGTTGAAGATACTATAGAGGAAATAGATTCATTGGTCAAAGAATACATTAAATCCAACAAATTCTTATCACAAAATATCCAGGAAATTTGGAACACCATAAAAAGATCAAACCTAAGAATACTAGGGATAAAAGATGTAGAAGAACTCCAGCTCAAAGGCAGGAAAAACATATTCAACAAAATCATAGAAGAAAAAAATTTCAAACCTAAAGAAAGATATGTCTATTAAGGTAAAAATGCCTACAGAACACCAAATAGACTGGATCAAAAAAAAGTCCCCTCACCATATAATAATCAAAGCACAGAACATACAGAATAAAGAAAGAATATTAAGAGCTGGAAAGGAAAAATATCAAATGTCAAGTAACATATGAAGGTAGAACTATCAGAATTATACCCAACTTCTCAATGGAAATTATGAAAGCCAGAAGGTCTTGGGCAGATGTGCTACAGACATTAAAAACCAAGGAAACAAGTCCAGACTACTATACCCAACAAAGCTTTCAATCACCATCAGTGGAGACAAGATATTCCATGACAAAACCATATTTAAACAATATGTATCTACAAACCCAGTCCCACAGAAAGTACTAGAAGGAAAACCCCAACACAAGAAATCTAACTGTGCCCACAAAAACACAGGCAACAGATAAACATCTGCCAACAAAACCCAAAGAAGGGAAACATAAAACACTACTAACAAAAATAACAGGAATTAACAACTGCTGGTCATTAACATCTCTTAATATCAACGGACTCAATTCACCTATAAAAAGCCACAAACTAAGAGAATAGATATGAAAACAGGATCCAGCCTTTTGTTGTATACAAGACACATACCTCAACCTCAAAGACAGACATTACCTCAGAGTAAAAGGTTGGGGAAAAGTTTTACAATCAAATGGATCTAAGAAACAAGCAGGTGTAGCTATCCTAATATCTAACAAAATAGATTTCAAACTAAAATCAATCCTAAGAGATAGAAAAGGACACTTTATACTCATAACAGGAACAATCCATTCAAGATGACGTCTCAGTCCTGAACATCTCTGCCCCTAATACAAGAGCACCCACATATGTAAAAGAAACGTTGCTCAAGAAGAAATCTCACATCAAACCCCACACACTAATAGTAGGAGACTTCAACACTCCAGTCTCAGCAATGAACAGGTCAACCAGACAGAAACATAACAGAGAAATAAGAGAACTAACAGATGTCACAAATCAAATGAACCTAACAGACATCTATAGAACATCCCACCCAAACACAAAAGAATATACCTTTTTATATCAGCACTTCATGGAACCTTCTGTAAAATTGATTATATACTCAGTAACAAAGCAATCTTCTACAGATACAAAAAAAATTTGAAGTAACTCCCTGTATCTTATCTGATCACCATGGTTTAAAGTTAGAATTTAACAACAACACTATTCTCCAAGCCTACAAACTCATGGAAATTAAACAGTGCTCTATTGAACCACCCCTGGGTCAAGGAAGAAATAAAGAAAGGAATTAAAGACTTCTTAGAATGCAATGAAAATGAAGGTACACTATATCCAAACCTATGGACACTATAAAAGCAGTGCAAAGAGGAAAATATATAGCACTAAGTGCCCACATAAATAATATGGAGAAAGCTCATATCAGTGACTTAACAGCACACCTGAAAGCTCTAGAACAAAAAGAGCAGACACACCCAGGACTAGTAGATGACAGGAAATAATCAAATTGAGGGCTGAAATCAACAAAATAGAAACAAAACAATACAAAGAATTAATGAGACAAAAAACTGATTCTTTGAGAAAATTAACAAAATTGACATCTTTTATCCAAATTAATCAAAAGTCAGAGAAAGAACATCAGAATTTTAAAAATCAGAAACGAAAACAACATACACTGAGAAAATTCAGAGAATCATTAGGTCATACTACAAAAACCTGTACTCCACAAAATTGGAAAACACAAAAGAAATGGACAATTTTCTAGATAGATATCATATATACAAGAATTAAATCAAGACCAGGTGAAAGATTTGAATAGACCTATGAACTACAAGGAAGAGAAGCTGTCATCAAAAGCCTCCCAACCAAAAAATGTTTAGAGACAGATGGTTTTAGTGCAGAATTCTACCAGAACTTCCAATAAGCAAATACCTATACTCCTCAAAGTATTTCACATAATAGAAGCAGAAAAAACATTACCAAACTCTTTATTATTATTATTATTGTTATTATTAAAAATTTCCACCTCCTCCCCTCCTCCCATTTTCCTCCCAACTCCTCACTTCCCCTCTCCCTCCCTCTCCAGTCCAAAGAGCAGTCAGGGTTCCCCGCCCTGTGGGAAGTCCAAAGTCCTCCCCCCTCCATCCAGGTCTAGGAAGGTGAGCATCCAAACAGCCTAGGCTCCCACAAAGCCAGTACATGCAGTATGATCAAAACCCAGTGTCATTGTCCTTGGCTTCTCAGTCAGCACTCAGTGTCCTCCACGTTCAGAGTCTGCTTTGATCACATGCTATATCAGACCCAGTTCAGCTGGCCTTGGTGAGCTCCCATTAGATTAGCCCCACTATCTTTGTGGGTGGGTGGACCACTCGTGGTCCTGACTTCCTTGCTCATGTTCTCCCTCCTTCTGCTCCTCGTGTGGACCTTGGGATCTCAGTCCAGTGCTCCAATGTGGGTCTCTGTCTCCATCTCCATCCATTGCCAGATGAAGGTTCTATGGTGATATGCAAGATATTCATCAGTATGGCAATAGGATAGGGCCATTTCAGGCTCCCTCTCGACAGCTGCCCAAGGAACTAGCTCAGGACATCTCCTTGGGCGTCTGGGAACCCCTCTAGAGTCAAGTCTCTTGCCAACCCTAAAATGGCTCCCTTAATTAAGATATATACTTTCCTGCTCCCATATCTACCCTTTCTCCATCCCAATCCTCCCATTCCCCCAAATTCTCCCCATCCTCCCCTTCTCCCTTTTCTCTCCCCATCTCCCCTTACCCCCACCGCACCCCCACCCCCAAGTTCCCAATTTTTGCTTCTTGTCTACTTCCAATATTTAGGAGGATAAATATGTTTTTCTTTGGGTTCTCCTTCTTATTTAGCTTATCTAGGATCATGAATTATAGGATCAATGTCCTTTATTTATGGCTAGAATCCACTTATGAGTGAATACATACCATATTCATCTTTGGGGGTCTGGGTTACCTCACTCAGGATAGTGTTTTCTATTTCCATCCATTTGCATGCAAAATTCAAGATGTCATTGTTTTTTATGGCTGAGTAGTACATGGAATGCGTATATATTCCATGTTTTCTTTATCCATTCTTCCACTGAGGGGCATCTTTTTATGATTCTGCAGTTACCCTGATACCAGGACTCAACAAGAAAGAAAATTACAGATGAATCTCATGAATGAACATGTATGCAAAAATACTCGATAAAATACTGTCAAACCGAATCCAAGAACACATAAAAAAAATCCACCATGATCAAGTCAACTTCATCCCAGAAATGCAGGGATGATTCAACATATGAAAATCTATCAATGTAATCCATCATATACATCAACTGAAAGAAAAAATATATGATCATTTCATCAGATGCTGAAAAAGCATACTACAAAATTCAACACCCTTTCATGATAAAGGTCTTGGAGAGATCAGGGATTCAAGGAACATATCTAAACATAATAAAAGCAATATACAGCAAGCGGAAATCAATATCAAATTAAATAGAGAGAAACTCCAAGCAATTCCACTAAAATCAAGAACAAGACAAGGCTGTCCATTGTCTACATATCTCTTCAACTTATTTCTTGAAATTCTGGCTAAAGAAATAAGACAACAAAAAGAGATCAAGGGAATTCAAATTAGGAAAGGAGAAGTCAAACTTTTGTTATTTGCAGATGATATAATAGTATATATAAGTGACCCCAAAAATTCTACCAGGGAACTCCTATAGCTGACAGGATAATGTAATGTGACAGGATACAAGATCAACTCAAAAAGATTAGTAGCCCTTCTATGTAGAAATGATAAAGAAGCTGAGAATGAAATCAGAGAAACATCACTCTTCCAAATATTCACAAATAACAGAAAAATCTTGGGTTAATGATAACCAAACAACGGAAAGACCTTTTCAACAAGAAGTTCGTGTCTTTTAAGAAAGAAATTGAAGAAGATACCAGAAAATGGAAAGATTTCTCATGCTATTGGATAGGTAGAATCAACATAATAAAAATGGCAATTCTACTACCAAAAAAAATCTAGAGATTCAATGCAATCTCCATCAACATCCCAACACAATTCTTTACAGACCTTGAAAGAACCAAAATAAACTTTATGTGGAAAAACAAATAACCCAGGATATGCAAAATATTCCTGTATAATAAAGAAACTTTCAGAGGCATCACTATTACTAACATCAAGCTCTATTATAGAGCTACAGTAATGAAAACAGCTCTTGGTACTGGCATAAAAACAGAGCGGTTGAACAATGGAATGGAATTGAAGACCTGAATATTAATCCACACACCTATGAACACCTGATTTTTGAAAAAGAAGCTAAAATTATACAATGATAAAAAAGAAAGCACCTTCAACAAATGGTGCCGGTATGACGGGATATCAACCTGTCGAAGTATTCATATCTATTCCCATGCACAAAACAAAACTCAAGTCCAAATGGATTAAAGACCTCAATGACAATTACCTGAAACTATGAGAAGAATAAATCCTTTCTTACCTCAGTTGATTTTTGTCAGGGTGTTTTATCATAGTAACAGAAATTAAACTAGGACACTTGCTTTAGAATATGCTATTCTGATAACTAACTCAGGTCCGTGATAGTGAAAATTCATCCCTAAGAGGGATTGATTTAATTATGTAGGCTCTATCACTATGAAGCAAGTACTTCTTACAATGCTTAACATGTCACTGTATCCACACTAAAGAATCAGTACTCAAAATGAATATTAGTGCTGATCAAGCCTATTCAAACCACAATAAAAGACTTTTTTTCTATATTCAGGGAATTTTATATGAAAAAAAGAATTCAATTTGAAGTAAGATATATCATTTGAAATGAGGATTTAAAAAGTAGGCTAAGAACTGTTTTTTGTGGTATGTAATTAATTTCTTAATTAAAACAAGATTTAATTAATACCTACTACAGGCTATATGAAGTTGGCTATTGAATATAGAGTGGGTTTAGGGGAGAAGATAATAATAGGCAAATAAATTAGGCAATTTAGAGATATGTGGGAACTACTGTAAAATGGAAAGAATGGCAGCAACGCTGCTCAACAAGTACAGGACTGAAACTGAGCCATACAAAATCAGATTTCTACTAGGAGGATTGACACTAAGATAAAAAAGGAACATCATCAACAATCAAAATGAAATGAAAGGAAGTGGGACATCACAAAATCATAAGCATATGGATTTTTCCATAAAATCACAATTCATCAGAAATCAAGCCAAACTGAAATAACTTTAAAAAGTATAAATGCAGAGCATGAAGGAAAAAGAGAAGAATTTGTATTTTTCACTTGTATTTTACAGTGTCATAAAAGTACCACCTTCACTATGTTCATGAATTGAAGAATATCTCAGAGCCTGTAAATTTTTCTGGATCTATAATAAGTTTGTGGCTGTGATATTTCTTAGAATACACACAAAATGTATAGAGCAAGTAATTAGCATAGCTTCACGCTTAGAAATTACTATCTAACATAGCAATACTCTCTGAGAGTAGTTCTTCAACTGTTCAACTGGCTTATTAAAGATTGATTGATTGATGATTGATTGATTAACTCCAAGACTCAATATTAATGTTATGACTCAGAGATAGCTTCTCTAAGATTTTCTTTCATCCTTGTTCATGTTCCTGAAGATGGCAGCTGCATTTCCAATATTCTTCTTCTCATATAGTTGTAAGGAAAAGGTAAAGACAAAGAGGATTTCCCATTTCCTACTGCAGATCCATTGCCTTTTTATAACAGAAGTAAACAGAAACAATTACTCTCTTTCTCACTGACAATCATGTGGCCACATAATAACCACAGAAGCTATAAAAGACAACAGGGAAATTATTATACTTGTAGTCTATTTTTGTTGGTTTTTCTTCCAGAATTGGTTGCAAAATATATTGTTTATACAATACATCATTAAAGGATAATCGTGCCTTAAAAGTTTAGTAGTTACTCTTACATATAAGATAAACATGTGTTAAGGAATTTTATTTAACTCATTAATTAACGAGTGAAGTTAAAACCTTATAAAACATAACAAAGGGAGCACAAAGTGAAAGAAATATATAAGATCATTGTGACTGCTGTGATAAATGCATTTAATCACTGTAATTATCTGATTAAGAAGAAAGTGATTTGATCTCCACTGAATAATTTTATTTACATATCCACAAACAAGAATTAATCCTATATAAGATAACTTCTATGTCTTTGGAATTTTACAACAGTCCAAAAGCAATGAAAGGCACAATAAAGTCAGACAACCTTAGTAAATAAGCTTTAAGCAACATGCAGTTTTCCAGTGAAAATACAAAGTAGACTTTTGGTCTATTTAGAAGCATTTCAATTTCCTTCATAGTTAACACAATTCAGTTACCTTAACAAGAAATAAGGAACAAGCCAAAATATCTATGTAATCATATTGCTGGGAGTTTGGAAGGAAGTAAACATTCTAATTTGCTACTCACACTTCATTACAATGATCAAATTGGAGGCAAAAGATAAACCAAACAGTGTTAGTTCAGAGACAGAAAACTTCATGATTTGCCCTTGAGTTTAAGCCTGTATGTGGGAACTGAAGCAACTACTTGACATTTACTCCTGAAGACTTGCTCTACCTACATATTTGGCATTACAACTGAAAGTACTATTGCCATGAAGGATGATACCATAAATAATTTGTATTTGGCAGTTGAAGAACTTAATTTCTATGTATATATACATTCTCTGTTATCTTTCTACCACCTTCACTGGCTCTTTTTGCATTTAGTATATTTAACGTTGAATTATCAGGGGATTATAACAGATCATCTACTATTTATTTCAGTCTGTCACAGACCACTTTTCAGTAGTATCCTGCTGGGGTAGTTGATAGCTAGAAGGGGAAGTGTGAAATGAGTCAAAGCTTTTGTTCCCAAACTGTTGTTTCTGGGCTACTTTATTCCTATAGTCTACTGAGTTTGCGATACTATATTTTTGTACTTTAATTACTGTAAAATTAAGAGATGCATCTTTCCCTTTAAAATTCTAAACTGTATAGTGTACTTGCCAGCACTGCTTTTAGCTCAGCAAGACTGTAATGAAAAAAAAATCTAGCAAGCTTTTGCTAAATTGCTCATATACATATTATCTTATGTGAGAAAACATTACTCATAAAGAACTATGTATGCTTTATACTAATAAAGTTATTTTCAGAATTACATTCTAACAACATATATAACTATTGAACATATTCAGGGCCAAGGTCATATCTACCTTTGAAAATGCTGCTTTGTGGGCAGAATTATGGCTCAGGGGGTAAAATAAATACTAGTTTCAAAGACTGAAAACCTGAGAACCTGAGTTTGAACCCTGGAACTCACATCTTATGGATTGAATAGAAAGTGTTCTCCACAGGATCATGTGAAGGAACCATTGTATCTCAAAATAGTAGCACTTAAGAAAAGATATGGACTCCTGGGAGCCACTCTAGGTTCAAGTCTCTTGCCAGCCCTAAGAGCCCAAGGCGATGTCCCCAGTTAGTTCCTTGGGCAGATGAGGATAGGGAACCTGAAACGACCCTATCCTATAGCAATACTGACGAATATCTTGCATATCACCATAGAACCTTCATCTGGTGATGAATAGAGATAG
>NC_022016.1:13290699-13294614 GCF_000317375.1 Microtus ochrogaster
AAAGAAAGAAAAGAAAAGATATGGAACCTTTCCAGAGGCTTGCCTGAGGAAATACGCCACTGGGGATAGACTGAGGTTTTGCCATGTGGCCTCACTCCCTGTTTTCTCTTTGTTTTCTCATGACTGGCTGACCTCATGCTCTCACCATGTTGGACCGTACCCACCAGGAACTTTCACACAAAATTAATCTTTTCTCCCCTAAATAACTTTTTGTTGTGATATTTTATCATAGCAACAGGAAAGTAACTAAACTGAAATTGGTACAGGGAGTGGGATCACAGTTGTACTAACCCTGACTATGTGATTCTTAGCTCTTGAAACTGGTTTCAGGGACAAATATGGAGGACTTTGTAACTTTGGCCCAGAAAAGCCGTCAAATGTCCTAAGCAGAGATTAATGGTTCCTATGGTGTGATCAAACTGATAAAAATGCAAAGAATGGATATCTGGCTTATGAAGCTTCAGAGAATATTAAGGAGTTTATTGCAACTAGATTCTAGGCCAGTTAGGACATGCTATTGCAAAAGGTCTCTCTATACTCTGTGTCCTGAGAATTTTCAAGAGACTGACTTAATAAGTAATGACTAGTTTATTTGTTGAAGGAAATTTCAAGACAACTTATCATTGGGTCCATGGCATGGTTATTACTGATCACTTTATTAAAGTTATACAATGAAAAAGGATAGTAAATAGGTCAGAAAGAAATTAAAATATGTGCAGTTTAGAGAGGAAAAGGACACTAGAAAGTATAAGAATGCCACTAAGAGGAAAAAGAAGCTGTAGTTGTTAAAGTGATTGTATCCATTAAAGAGAAACAATAAGAAAGATATCCCAGGGGTAAGACACCATCGTCTTGTTCCTGGAAAGCAATTACCTAAGGAAGATTGTCTTTTCTTCTCTGCATTTTTCCCTCTTTTTTCCTTTTCTTTTTTCTTTTCTTTCCTTTTCTTTTTTGAAACCGGATTTATCTATGTAGCTCAGGCTGTCCTGGACCTTCTCTATGATCAGGTAATCTTGCACTCAGTGGTCACTCTGCCTGAGTGTTGGGATTAAGGATGTCTAATACTACACACAGCTTTGGTAGGGGGAGTTTTCCATCCACTGAAGCATACATAATCTGTTGTAACTGTGATGCAAGGTGGGGCAGGATCTACCCTGCTGTGACAGCAAAACTTTGAAGTATTATACATGTGGCACTGGATTTTGGAACCATGACAGATGCAAGATTAAGGGAATCATCCATTTATCTTGTGGCAAGGTTGAAGTTCCCATAAGAAGACCCTGAGAAGACCCTGCATGAATCAGTAAAGGTGATGCCTAGATGACAATGAAAACCATAAGATGATGATGGAGATGGCTAAAGCCATAGAATATTTACAAAAAAAGAACCACATACAGACAGTGAACCATCACAAGATAAGGATAGATATTAGAGTCAGCAAATTTCAAAGGCTGGAGCCCCTTAAGTCCTTTGAAACTAAAGCATCAGATGCTAATGCTGGAGGAAACGTACTTGATGTTTTTCCTGCTGGTTGTTGGTCTTGCTTTGTTTCAATTGTTCCTCACTATTCCACTTTCCTATTTTGGAATAGGACACTATATTCTATGCATTTTTATTTTGCAAGTATGTAATGAGATTTTTATTTCATAGGAGGTCACAGTTAATAGCTTGCCTTGAGTCGTCAAAGAGACTTTGGATTTTGAATTTTTGAAAAGTGTTGGGACTGGTGAAGACACTGGAGACTTCTGGACTTTGACTAAACTTATTTTTCTTCATGAAATATTCATAAAGCTCTGGGAGTCAGATGCAGAATGCTGTAACTTAAATAGGAAATGTCCTACAAAGACTCATCTTTAAACACTTGTTCTTTAGCTGCCAATGCTATTTGGGAATGCTATGGAATCTTTAGGAGTTGGAGCCTTGATTGAGGAAGTATATCACTGGGGACAAGTTTTGAAGCTATTTATAGGCTGACTTCATTTTCTATTTCCTCTCGTCCTCCTCCCTCTTTGCTCCTCTCTCAGTTCCCTCTCCCTTTCCTTTTGTCTTCACCCACCAGCCCACTCTGCCTCTAGTATGCAAATAAAATATGATCACTCTGATTCCTGATTGGTTGACTGGTCTCATGTTCCAGTTGTTACCCTTTCTTTGCTATGGTGGACTGTTTCTCCTCGGAGACTGCAAGCCAGATTCCTCTGTTTCTCCTAAATGTGTTTAGAAAGGTCTACAACACCAACAGAAATGTAGTTAATACATCACATAATGGTGAAAGTGGATAATGAACTCCAGAACATTGTCTATGATTTCTACACCTATACTATGGCAAATACATATTTCGTCACCTAATTACACAAAAATATTATACATATATTTCATTCACTAATTTATACACTATATAGAACATATACCTAGATTTCATTCAATTATATATCTATATATATGAATACATATGTTAGCTTCTCTAGGTGAGTACTCTGGAAGTCTAATGTGTATCATAAACTCCAAAATAGAGCTTCCTAAAGTGTTTATCACTAAACCTCGTCTTCTGAATTAATAATTGAATAGATATAGATTGTTGTAATCTGGCTGCCAACAAGCTAACTTCCTTGTACAAGGATGTTTGTGTTCTTTCTGGCTGGTGGTATAAAAGGCTAAAACTGGGGCAAATAAATTCTTCTTCCACCTGAAAAGAAGCCTTTGTGTCTCAATCTCGGCAGTGCTGGTGCAGCAATAGATGAGTTCAAGAAGTCACATTTTCTACAGATTCTAAGGTGGTGTACTGCTGCATTGAAGTCCATAACTTAAGAACTGTAGGTGTAGATCATAAGCTCTCATGTTTAAAGATATTCTGTTTAGGAGGTAACCACAAATCTGCATATGAGAAAAAGAAAACAATTTATTATTGCTATAGATTTTTTGCTACACAAGAAACTTGTTTGTCCTTGTATTATCTTCATCCTATGCAAATGTTGATATGAATAATCTGAATGGCAGATCATTAAAGTCACTGGACGGAATTCATCCTAGAGTTTCCAGCCAGTTGTCACTGCATGAAATAGACTTGACAAGCAATCTGAACAGAAAGATGATAAGCCCATAACACCCAGTGTTATATGTTCTGGCTGTGGTTATGTCATTTTGGACTAAAATGGTCTAACTGCTATACAAGGGGTTCATCTATAGAGATTGTTGTTGATTGCTTTGGTGCCTTTTAGTCTTAATCTTCCATGCATCTGATTCTAACCAGAAATTGGAAGAATGAACCATTCCATGGTATAGACCTCTAGAGAAAGAAAATTTACCAAGAACTAGAGACTACATGCTCAGAGTTAAGAGATACTGTTCAGTCAGACCTGATATTATAAAGCGATTTCAAAGAAGTGAAGACTGTGACCAGGGTAGCATTAATGTGGATTAGTAGTGTATTAACAGTATAGTAATTCTTCTGAAAGCTTCAGATAAACACTCTAATAATTATTCTCAATACCATAGAAAAATAGGACAATAGAAACACAAAATCAATAAAAATAGAAAGATCAAAATATAAATGAGTAATATGAGTATGAGAAAAATATAAAAATAAAGGGAGTGTGTTTTTTTTAGATGAACAAAAGCGATAGACTTTTAGTACATATAATCCAAGAAAAAAGACGGAAGATCTAAATTTTAAAAATCAGAGATAAAAGAGATGGCATTACCACCAACATCACAGAAAATGCAGAATGTCATGAGAGACTATTGTCAACAGTAACTGCATGCTAGTAAATTGGAAACATAAATAAAATGGACTTCTAGACATATATAATCCACTAAAATTGAAGCATGGGACATTAAAATATGAATGACATCCAATAACAAGTGGAAAGAATTAATTTCTAATAAAGTGTTTCCCAGCAAAGAAAATTCTTTTTTTTT
>NC_022016.1:13298060-13306989 GCF_000317375.1 Microtus ochrogaster
GGTGGCCAAGGAACCTCTGAGCTCCCCGTCCCAGGCTGGCGCCACGGGGCCAGAAACTCACCCCAACACTGGGTCTCCTGGCGCCAAGAGATCAGGCCTCTGTGCTGGATGGGCAGGTTGCAAACAAGGCGCCTACTCTGCTTGTAGCAGGCAGGCTATAGAAACAAAGGAACTCCCTCCCGCTTGGGTGCCCTGAGGATTCGGACCCAGTGCCCAGACAGGCTGGAGTGGTTGATGTTATGTGCCGAAAGAGGGTGGTGGGGCCGAAGTGGGGAAGGTTCTGGATGGAAGCTGGGTGGGCTAGGAAGAAAGAGGCAGTGTGGATGTAGTAGAAGCCCTGCAGAGAGCCCAAGAAGGCTAGGGGGCCAAGGAACCTCTGAGCTCCCCGTCCCAGGCTGGTGCCGCAGGGCCAGAAACTCACCCCAATGCTGGGTCTCCTGGCGCCGAGAGATCAGGCCTCCAAGCTCCCAGCAAAGAAAATTCTAAGCCAGATCTTGATAGCTTCATTGTGGAATTTTACCAGATTTAAACCAACGCCTTTCAAAGTAATTCAAAAAATTGAGACATTCTTTCCAAAATCAGCATTGTCCAGTTACTCAATCTAGACAATCATACACACACACATACACACACACACACACACACACACACACACACACACACACACCACATACATACAAACATGGAGGCACACAGAAGTACACACCAAACATAAACAAAAAACTCTGTACACAAATATCACTGGTAGATATAAATCCAAATTTTTGAAGAAATCTTAACCAAAAATGCACAAATATAAAAGAGATAATTTATGTGATTAAGTTCATCATAACTCCAGGAAACAAGGATGTTTTATATATATACAGCAACAAATAAATTAGAAAATACATATATGATCATTGAAACTTTGAAACTGAAACAAAAATAAAACTTGATAGCATTTACCATTGCCTCATTATATAAATTCTGAACAAACTAGTTGTGGAAAGTAGCCCTCCAAATAACATCTGTATATAATAAATACATAGTGGATATCACAGTGAAAGGAATGAATTAAAATCATTTTCTGTAAGTTCTGAAGCAAAGCAAGTATACCCTTCCTTTTATTTGTCCTATCTAACATAGTACTGGAAGTTTAGACACAGCTAAACAAAAGAAGAAGAAAAAATGGCATACAAATAGGAAGGTGGGAGTTTATATGGCAAATAACATGGATATGTACACGATAAATTATACAAATATGTTGTGAATCAAACAGTGATGGTGCGGATCAGATGCAGTACTCCATGCTGCCCCTAACTCCCAGCCCAACACCTCTACTTATGTAAAGGCACGTGTTTTAAATTATCATAAGTAAGAATTTCAAAGCAAGCTTAATTGAAATTTATTAAAAGATTTTTTTCTTCTTTTAAGATAATAATATATTTATATAATAATCACTCCCTTTCTCCTTACAAGCCCTCTCATATACTTCCTATGGCTTTTTTCTAATTCAGGTACTCTTTCTCATTAAGTGTTGTACATGTCATATAGTCCCAATATATAAGTACAACCTGTTCAGGCTGTATAATGTTACTTATATATGTATTTACAGGGCTGTCCATTTGGTGTCAGCTAACAAATTGGTGTTCTTTTTACTGAGGAAAGCCATTTCTTCTGTGCCTACTACTCCTTAGTTGCCTGTAGTTCTCTATCCACAGTTGAATCTTCCTGGGCTTTCTCCCACAGCTTCAACATTTCTACGGGTTTACTTGGCTAGTTCATTTTCATGAAACATTGTAGGTATAACTTCTCACTTCTTAAGAAACACAATCTTATAAAACTCCATGGCCCTCTAGCTTTTACAGTTTTTCTATCACCTCTTCCACAAGAATACCTGAACGATAGATAGGGAATTGTATTTGAGATGCATTAATTGGGACTGGATTGTATAATTCTGCATTTCAATTGGGTGTGGTTTGTGGTAATGTTCTGAAGCTGACACCTAAATGAAAGGAACAATATGAAATATGGAATAAATTAAAGGAATAATCTGGACCTATAAAACTTCCTAGGGTTGAGATATTGGGACACAAAAATATAAATGTAAAAATAATAAGTAAATTAATAATAAAATGTTTCCTAACAAAGAAAAATCCAGGTTTGGGTAGTTTTACTATAGAATTTGATTAACCTTCAACCAACTCTTTTCAAAATAATTCCAAGAATTAAAGTACTCAAAAGGGAAGTTTCCTAGGTAGGTAGTAAAGACTCTACTTATCTATGGGTATAAGGACACATATCTCGAGTGTAGTTAAAGATCTTTCTGGTATAGTAAAATGGTAGGTGTAGATTCTATCCCAACATATACAAGCCATGAGTGGTTTTTATATTTCCAGCCATGATTTCCTTGTTGTTGAGCAGGTCTTAAGTTCAATTAGTGCACTATTGGTTACTTCTAATGTATGTGTGCCATTAATATACTCTTAAGATTATCATGCTGTGTTGGCCATTATTATGATTCATAGGCATCATAACTATGTACGATGATTGGTTGCATGCCTCATTAGTAAGATTGCATGAATCCTTCAGGTATCATGAAAGTCAGTCCTCAGAAATGAGACTTGCATGTCAGTTGCAGCCTAAGGAACCCTATCTCTTAGGTCTGAAATATATGTTATATTTCAATATAGGTACTTAACTTTCACTTCAGAAGGGACAACCAAGGACAATAGTAAAAGTCACTAATATTTCAGGAATATCTCAAACAATGTTGACCAACGAATCAAAAGAGGATTTCTCATTCCTTGTGTAGGAGTATTTCTCAAATGGTTTTTGATTCTTGGGGGGAACATTGTTATCACAGATTAATATTTTTTATTTAAACTATATACATATTTTTATAAACAGACTTATGTGAATTATAGGTATTTTAGGTAGATAGTTACCATTATGACTTCTTATGACATTTTCTGACATCCTTACTCTTATTTTACTATCCTCACTCCTTCTTATTTATTTACCTCCCTCTCTTTCCTTAATTACAATTCTCTCCATTTTTTCACATTACCTCAATCATATCACTTTTACAATGATATTCTTCCTTATTGCTTCCCCATACTCCTCAGCCCTAGCAATAGTACCTTTTTAGTTTCATGATTTCCACCTTTCCTACAAAATATTTGCTCACATATGAAGTTTTGATGCTAGGAACCAAAAGTGAGAAAGAGCCTGTGGCATTTGTCTTTCTGGGTCAGTTACCTCACTCAATATTACCTCTTTTGGTTTTATTCATTTATGTGCAATGCTTCTAATTTCATTTTCACTTTACAGCTGAAAAGTACATGATTGTGCTGATGTACCACATTTTTATCTTTTAATTCATTAGTGTAAGGCTATTTAGACTTTTCTCATGGCATAGCTATTGTGAAGAAAAAATCAACAGACATGGGGGCACAAGTATCTGTGGAGTAGAATGGCAAGTTTGCAGGATATAAAAAAAGTGGTACAGCTGCTTCCTATGGTATGTTTATTTTTAGCTTTTCTTAACTTTCCTTGTTGACTTTCAGAGTGGCTGGAGAAGTTTGCAGCCCCACCGACAATGAATGAGAGCTCCCTTATACCTACATCTTAGCTTGCATTTCCTATTGACTTTGATAAACCTTGCCATTTTAACAAGGATAAAATGAAAACTCAAAGTTACTTTAATTTTCACTTTTCTACTTGCTAGAAATCTTGAACATTTTAAAGATATTTATTAGATGTGTTTCTTCTTTTAAGAACTCTTCATTTAGGTCAGAGAGTTGTGTTTTTGACTCTGTTTTTGAGTACATCTATAGTGTATATTCTAGGTATTTATCTATATTCTATATTCTGGATATTAATCTGCATTCCGATGAATAGCTGGCAAAGCTCTCACCCATTCTGTCAACTTCCTTTTGACCTGACTGTTTCTTTAGAGATGTGTAAAACCTTTTTAGTTTCATTAAATCACTTACCAAATGTCGTCCTTAGTCCCTGAGAGAGTGAAAGTCTTATTCAGAAAGTTTGTTCTCTTATCTAAATTATATGGGGTGCTTCCTAGGTTTTCTTCTATCAATTTCAGGGTTTTAGGTTTCATAATAAGACCTTTGATTCACTTGGAGTTAGTTTTAATGCAGTGATTTACAGTATCTAATTTCATTCTTCTACATTTAAATATCCCATTTTCTCAGAACAATTTGTTGAACATGCTTTATTTTCTACATCTTACATTTTTGTCATGTTTGTCAAATATTAAGTGCCTGAAGTTATATGTGTTCATGTTTGGATCTTTAGTTTTGCTCCATTGATCTGTATGTCTGTATTTCTACAAGGACCATATTGTTTTAGTTATTATGTCTCTGTAATAGATCTTGAGATGTGGAATGGTAATTCGTCTAGCAATATTCTTCTTGCTCAGGATTGCTGGGGTTATCTGGGATCTTTTGTGGTTCCATATGATTTTTGGAGTAGTTTTATCTAATACTGTGAAGAATGGGGTGGAAATTTTTTAAGTGGCATTTCTTTGAATCGATAAAAAGGTTTTGGTAAAATGTTCATTATAGAAATCCATGAGCATCAGATGTCTCCATTTTCCAATGTGTTTCTCTAACTTTTTCTTTAGTGGTTTAAAGTTTTCAGTATACAGGTCCTTCACTTCTTTGATTAGGTTTGTTCCTAGATATTTCATTTTTCTTTGAGGCTATTGTGAATGGGAGTGTGTCCATGTTCTTTCTCTGTATGTTTGTTGATAGCATGTGGAAAAGTAACTACTTGTGTAAGTTGATTCTATATCCTGCAACATTCTTAAAACTTGTTTACCATTTCTAGTGCTGTGAGCACAGTATTAAAGAGAAGTGAAGTTAGTGTACAGCCTTTTCTCCCCCCTACCACCTTCAGTGGGATTGCTTCAGATTTTCTCTATATAGAATGATACTGGCTGTGTGTTTCTCGTTTATAGCTTTTACTATGTTGAGGTATGTTCACTCAAGTCCTACATTTTCTAGCAGTTCTTTGAAGATTGTGTTTTGGATTTTGTCAAAGGCTTTTACTGCCTATTGAGATAGTTGTGGATTTTTGTCTTTAAATCTATTTACATGATTTGTTAAATTAATTTTAATAAATTTTCATATGTTGAAACACTCCCTAATTTCACTGATAAAGACACCAGAATCATAGTATCTATTATTTTTCTGTATATCTATATTTTGTCTGCAATGTTGAGCTTTTTTCTGAGTATATGTTCATCAGGGATATTGACCTATTTCTCCTCCTCCTCTCTCTCTCTCTCTCTCTCTCTCTCTCTCTCTCTCTCTCTCTCTCTCTTTCCCTCCCTCCCTCCCTCCCTCTTTCCCTCCCTTCTTCCCTTCCTTCCTTCCTCCCTTCCTACCTCTCTCCCTTCCTCTCTCCCTTTCTCTCTTCCTCTCTTTCTCTCACAGTTTAAGAAAGATTGGCTGCAGATCTTCTTTAAAAGTCTGGATGAATGGTGGTACATACCTTTAATCCCAGAACTCGAGAGGCAGAGGCAGGAGAATCTTTGTGAGTTCAAGGCCAGCCTATTCTACAGAGTTAGTACCAGGATAACTAGGTAATCACAAAGAAATCCTGCCTCAAAAAACGAAAACAAAAATCAAACAATCAAGCAAACAAACAAAAGTAAAACAAAACAAAATCAAAGAAAGTATGGATGAATCCAGCAGTGAAACTGATTTTATTTGGAAGGCTTTTACTTAGTATTTAATCCTATCATTTGTTATTGGTCTTTTTTAAAGTTCTGATTTCTTGATTTAATTTTGGTAGTTAAGTGAAATCTAGAAATTTACAATCATTGTTCTTTTTTTTGATGTTTTCCAATTTAATAAGAACAGGTTTTTAGTGCATCCCCTTCTAATATTCAGAATTTCTTTGTTATCTGTTATATTCTTTTTCTGTTCATTTCTGTTTTTAAAATTGGATTCTCTCACTTTATTCACTTTTCTTTAATTGGTTGAGAAAATATTCAGTCATATTGTTTGTTATCTTCTCAAAGAACTAACTCTTAGAGTCACTGATGAATTGTCTTGCTTGTATATATTTCACTAATTTCTGCTCTGCTTTTTATTACTTCCTGCCATCAAGTGGGTTTAGATTTTGTTTGTTCTTGTTTTGACTTGCATCATTAAGCCATTTCATTGTTCTCTTTTGGATTTTTTTAATGCAGTCACTTAAAGTTATAAATTTCCTTCATAGGATTGTTTGAAATTTGTCCCAGTGGTTATACTCTGTTGTGTTTCATTTTCGACAGCTTCCCGGGACTTTGAAAATTTCTTTCTTGATTTCTTCCCTGTCACATTGAACATTCAATAATGAGTTGTTTTATCTTCATGAGCTTGTATATTTATTAGAAACTTATTTGCTGTCAATTTTAATTTTACTGCATTATGGTCAGATATGATACATGAATTTATTCTAATCTTCATGAAGTTGTAAATATTTGTCTTGAGCTCATAGATATGGTCTATTTGATAAAACATCCATTTGCTTATGTGTAAAGTATGTATTCTCTGGTGTTTGGAGGGAATATTCTATAGATATTTGTTAAGTGCATTTGATATATAACATTTAATTTTGATATATCCCTATTGATGTTTCATCCAGGAGACCTTTCTATTAAAGAAAGTAGTATATGGAAAACACTTACTGTATTAGTCAACGTTCTCTAGAGGAATAGAAATTTGATGAAATTAATGTATTTCTTGCCAGAATGAAGTATATCTCTTTATCTTTCCTAATTATTTTTGTTTTCCTAGATATTAAGATAGTAATATCTGCTTGATTCTTGATTCCATTTAACTAGAGTACATTGCCCATCCTTGTGCTCTATGGAAGTGACGATCTTTAAAGGTAAGATACATTTCTTGTAGACACTGGTTAGATGGATTTTGTTTCTTTATCTAGTTAGTCAGCCTGTGCCTTTTCTTTAATAATTTAGAATATGATCATTAAAAGTTATTTTTGAACAGTATTTTGCAAATTTCTGATAATGGGTCACTGATTTTTAGTATTGTTCTTTGCTTTCTCACAGATAATTATTATTTTAGTAATTAGGGTTCTGTAATATTTTCTACACTCTATTGACTATGACCATTTCTTTCTTCAGCCTGAATACGGATTCCTGCAATTTTCTTTAGGCTGAGTTTGTTGAATAGAAATATGTTTAAGCTTTTTATATCATGAAAAAATTTCTTTCTCCTCCAACTCTGATACAGATTATGCTGACCATATTACATTGGTCTGACTATTATGGTCTTTTAGGACTTGAAATAATTTTGTTCTGGGCTTTCAGTGAGAAATTAGTAGTTATTTACATGGGTTTTCCTATATATGTGCTGTCTGTTTTTTATTTTTTCTCACAAGTTTCAATACCTTTTTATTGTTTTGTTTATTTAGTATTTTAATTATGATATTCTGTGAATTCTTTTTTCTACTCTCATCAATTTGCTGTTTTGTATGGTTTTTTTTATATTCACATGTGTATGCCTTTCCTTAGTTTGGTGAAGTCTACTTCTATTATCTTGTTGATGATCTGGTCTATGTCATTGCCTTTTTGAGAGGGGGTTGGTTTTGGTTTTTCAAGACAAGGTTTCTCTATAGCTTTGGATCCTGACCTGGAATTAGCTCTTGTAGCCCAGGTTGGCCTTGAACTCACAGAAATCTGCTGTCTTTGCCACCCGAGGGCTAGGATTAAAGGCATGTGCTACCACGGCCCAGCCTATGCCATTGCCTTTGCATTCTCTTTCCTTATACATGCCTGTAATCCAAAGGTTTGGTATCTTCATGGTGTTACACATTTCTTGAATGTTCCTTTTCTATACTTTTATTTTTAATTCATATCCCTGGCTTATTTTACCTACATTCTCTACTTTTTTGTTAGTTCTTGATATTCTTTCTTCTGCTTGATTTTGAAAGACTTTCCTTTCAGGTTTCAGGTTGGGTTATTGAGTGTCTCAGTTCCATCTTCATTTCCGTTTGAGTCCTGTTCAATGTGGCTGTCTATTTATTGAATTCCATTTGCAAGTCTGGGTTGTCTTCAAATTTTCCTCAGTTTTGTTTGTATTTTCTTCGGTATTCCCCAGACATCTATTCTCCTTCAACTTTTTCATTTTAACTTCATTAAACTGGTTTTTAGTGTTTCCTTTAAACTACTGGAATTCCTTGATGAAATTTATGATTGTTTCTTAAAATTTGTGTCCTCAAGTTCATCTATGTATTTCTTATTGTCACACAATTTTCTTGAACTTCTAGGGTTTAGAGGCAACATACTGGCTTGGTTCATAGTGTTTGTGTTTTATTGAGATAAAATCTAGGCAAGTGGATTTCTTTTATTCTAGTTCTATGTCTGATATGGACAGAGATGGTGGGTCAGAATAGATGATGTGTGAGTGTGTTGAGCTCAGGGTAGAAGTGAGTTAGATATAGTGAAGTCAAATAGACAGAGGAGACTGGGCTGGTATGTAGGATGTATGTTTTAATCTAGCACTATAGTATAGAGGTAGATCTGGCTGCAAAGAGATTAAATGTGCAATAAAATTGGCCTGTGGATTGTGGAACAAATAGGGTGAGTCATATCAGAGGTCCTGGGGGTTTATTGCTGTGAATGCAAGGGTTGCCAGACTAGGCCAAAGCAACCTTACTTCAGGCTGTCTTTTTGTTTTTGTTTGTTTGTTATTTTTTTTCTTGAGAAATGGTTTCCCTATGTATCCCTGGGCATTCTGTAACTCACTCTGTAGACTAGGTTGGCCTCAAATTCAGAGATCCACCTCTCTTGACCTCCCAAGTGCTAGGATTAAATGTGTGCGCCACCACTGCCTGGCTACTTCAGCCTCTTCTTGAAGATTTTCATGAAGTAAAAACATCAGTTTAAGCACAATTAACATGTGTTGTAAAAATT
>NC_022016.1:13307190-13308265 GCF_000317375.1 Microtus ochrogaster
ATAAATATTCTAAATTTTAAATACAACCTGCTCAATCTGTATAATATTACTTGTATGAATATGTTTCCGGGCTAACTATCTGGTATTAGATAAAAAGTTGATATGCTCTTTTCTGAAAAAGGCTATGCCTTCTGCTTTCCTTAGGTACCTATAGGTTTTCTCTAGGTTTGTGACTTCCTGATCTTTTACCCTTCTGCATTAGCATGCTCATTCAAGCTGGCCTTGTTCTCATGTTGTTTATGCAATCATGTTGGTGATATTTTATGTGTGTAACTTCTCTGAGAGTTTCAAGACACAGCCTCACAGAAAACATTCTTCCTTCATCTCTCACAGTCTTTCTACTGCTTTTTCTACAATGATCCCTGAACCTTAGGTATAGGAGTTGTATTGTCGATCTATCAGTTTGGACTGGACACCAAAACTCTGCAATTTTATCAGTTTGTGGCTCCTATAATATTTTCTATATGTTGATGAGTGTGAGAGCCACACTTATTTGTGGGTATTTTTATGCATCTTTGGAATGTAATTTGGAATTCAAGATTTGAATGTGTTTTTAGTTAGGTAGCAGCTGTATGTTCTCCTCTAATATTAATAATTTCATTAGGTAGATGCCTAGGTTTCCAGTATTAGATACGATTTCCATTTTGTTGATCAGGCCTTAAGTTCAATCAGAGTATTGTTGGTTACTAGCAAAGTATACCTGATACTATTGCACCCTAATGATTATTGTGTAATGCTGGTCATTGATGTATAAATTTTTTTAATACTGATGTTTCTCTGATAATTTAATGTTCAGATGATCTGTGTATTGTTGACAGTGTAGTATTTAATATAATAATCGGTTGATATTAATATATGTCTTTCATTGAAGTAGTGTGATTTCTTTGTAAATGAAATTAGACCTACCAAGGTTTGGTGCATATGTACGTAGAAGAGTAATGTCTTCTTGGTTTACCACTTCCATAATTAGAATGAAGTGTATCTCTTTGTCTCCTCTGAAAAGTTTTAGCTTGAAATCTATTTTTTCATATAATAGGACTGAAATGCCTGTTTACTTCAATTTATAATTCACAGT
>NC_022016.1:13310896-13311819 GCF_000317375.1 Microtus ochrogaster
ACCTTTATCATAAAGGGGTGTTGAATTTTGTCGAATGCATTTTCAGCATCTAATGAAATGATCATATGGTTTTTTTCTTTTAGTTTATTTATAATGTGGATTACATTGAAAGATTTTCATGTGTTGAACCAGCCCTGCATCCCTGGGATGAAGCCTACTTGATCATTATGGATAATTTTTTTAATGTGGTCTTGGATTCTATTTGCCAGTATTTTATTGAGAATTTTTGTGTCGATATTCATGAGCTAGATAGGCCTGTAATTCTCTTTCTTGGTTGGGTCTTTTAACTCACAGTTTATAAACTGAGTGATAGTATCTATCCTGGCAATGAGAATCTATAGTCAATTTGATTGAAAGTTTTAGTCAATACCAGGTTAAGCAATAAGACCTTGTCTCATGACAAACAAGAGCAACAATAAAAACCTAGAAATATGTCTGCTGTATGATATACTATTGTTTTTCCAGATATACATTAAAAGCAAATGAGAAAAAGCTTGCTATGGAGGAAATTGCAGGCCCATGTTATTTTGTCACTGTTTGCAATAGTGAAAAGCAGAATCACCCTCATCTTATGAATGGATGTGAGGTATGTATTAACTTTTAAGCCTCTGAGTCATCATTCACTGCAGTAGCTGTGGGAAAAAAAGACACAGTTGATGCAACTAGATGATGATCACAGTCATATTTGGTGTGAAGTTGGCAACATGAAGACTCACATCTTCTTTTGTGACTGCTTTAGAGACCTGCTGATTTTGAAGTTCCTAAGATTTTCTGGTTGATTTATTTAGTAGCACATTAATACATGCTATTTCAAAAGCAGTTACCATTCTCCAGAATATTCACAGCAATAAAAATTGCAAACCTATTGAAAATAGCCATAATGACACTTATTCTTGTCCCCACTTTGATTTAAAAGATGGCAC
>NC_022016.1:13313794-13317152 GCF_000317375.1 Microtus ochrogaster
TAAAAGAAAAGCTTAATTTTAGACAAATTTATATAAATCTAAACACATGTTTGTCTAGTAGCCCTATTGACAAAGATGGGGTCGCATTTTCTATTGTACTTTGCCTGGATATATTCCACTGATGTCTGAAAGCAAATGAAGCCTTTTAGAAAATAGAAGAAAGAGTGGAGGATATGGATATTGTTGATATATTGAATCTTCCTCCTTGATCTCTTACTTCTATCTGATCCATGCTTTACCTGAAACTGCAGCCCACTATATTCTTGATGAGTTTAGCCAATAAAATGCAGGAGGTTTATATAATGAGGACAAAGAAGTAGGAACATGTCTTATTTATTCTCTCATTGATCTATGCTGTGGTGTTGGGAATATTTTTCTTCTTCCTTATTTATAAAGTCTACCTTTTATGAGTTCATACCTATTTTCATTTGTCAGTGATGTATGGAAGGAGGAACAACTTTTCACTTCTGTTGATATTTTGAAACTAAATCTATGTCAATCACTTCAATATACCCACTCTTAACATAATATCCCTTCTTCAAAACCTCTTCACTATGTTTAACTCTGTTTCTTCTCAACAGCATGACTATTGCTATTGAATAGTCCTTCTGCACACTGTGAATTGTTTAATAAAAATGTTGATTGACCCAGAACAAAGCAGAATAAGGATAGGTGGGAAAGTCAAACTAAAAATGCTTAGCAAAAAGGACAGAGTAAGAGAGATGCAAGTCAGCCACCCAGGAAGCAAGACATGCTAGAGGATAGATAAAGCCATGAGACACATGGCAATACATAGATGAAGAGAAATGGGTTCATTTAAGTGTAAGAGCTAGTTAGTAAAAAAACCTGAGCTATTGGATTAGGATTTGCAATTAATATAAGTATCTGTGTGTTTGAGACCAGGAAGTTAAGATAGGAGAACTCTGCCTACAGACTACTGCACAAATATTTCCTTTCTTCAACAAAAACTGTCTAGCACCTTCAAAAGCAATACTTTTTTAGCAATCATGATCACTTCAATTTTACCTAGTCCCAGCACCAAAACTAGTTCTTTTTGCTTATTCTATTTCATTTCTCTTATTTTTCTTTTGTCAGTAGAAAAATAACTTCACTAGTTTCACAGAAATAAAAGCAAAATAGTATCGATTTAAAATTCTATGGGTGTTGCTGAGCTACAGGGTGAAATCTGTGTGTCCCTGGAACTTTACTTTGTATCTCTTACTTCAGGGCAAAATCTGACAAGGGTCTTCCTTCCTACATACCATAAGGGTTGCCTTAGGGTTTCTCTGTGCTCATGATAAGCTTTACAATATCACATTTATGGCTTTACAATACTCATGTTCCTATATGTCTCAGACAACTTTGGAAATTTAATTTAGCTGTCTGTAACAAAATTTACAAAGAGTTAAAATTTCATCTCCAAATTAAAAAAAAAAAAGTCTGACTCAATACATCTTGTACCAGTCCTGAAGGTCAGTATTTATAGTATCTATTATCTATAAATAATGTGAGAATTATTATAGCAATAAAAGTTGGTGTTCCAAAAAATGGGCATATTAAGAATGACTAAATTATGGTGACATTGAGATTAGAGGTTATATCCAAAGCTTCACTGCAAACCAGTGGAAAGTTACCACCAATTTGGCTGTAAAGTTACACGAGGAACTTCAAAAACATTAGGAACACAAAAATCCTAAACACATAACTGAGGAAGGTTGCGTTGACTCAAAGTTCAATACTGGCTACATTCCTGCTCATTATTTTATAGTCTACACCTGAGAAAACTCCTACTGTAATTAAAATCTTAAAGTATAAAAGAAAAATATACAATTTCTCTACAAGTACTTAGGAATGCACTAAAATGAGAAAGACCTTTACAACAAAAATTTCAAGGCACTGAAGCATTTGATTAAAGAAGATACTGGTTGCTGGAAAGATCTTTGACATTCCTGTATTAGCGGAATTAATAATGTGAAAATGACTATATTACCAAAAGTAATTTAAGAATTTAATGAAATATCTATCCAAGGTCATATTAAACTAATTTAGAAAAAAATTCAAGATTTCACGTGCAACCACAAAAGACCATGAATATCTAAAGTAATTCTGAGAAGTAAATACAACACTGGGACTATTGTGACACCCGATATCAAGTTGTACTGGAGTCCTACAGAGATAAAGATAGCCTGGTACTGGCATAAAAATAGGTAAACCAATGGAATGGAATGAAGTAGAAGGCTGAGAAATAATGTGGCAAAATTATTCCCTCTATATTTTTTGACAAAAGAAGCAAAAATATATGGGAAAAAAAGCCTATTCATAAGACAAATGGAGCTGGCGAAGACGGATTTCTAGGTACAGAAGATGAAAGTAGATTCATATATTTCACCTTGTGAAAAACCAATTCTCCTTCTTTCCCCTAAAGGACCAAAGGGCAGATGACATCTGTGCAACAGTGCAGGGGTGTGGTTTTGCCAAGAGAGGGCCAGAAAGGCGGGAGATGAAGAAGACTTGAAAGGATGTACCTGTGTCTTCTGAGAATTCTACAGTAGTCTTAGTGGCCACTGTCATGGCCAAGTTGTGGCCATGGTTGCAGGACATGAGAAGGTAAATTCAAAGAGAAAGAGTGGATTCCTTTCACTGAGTAACACTGTCTGATCAAGAAAATTACACTCATCCCTAGAGAAGTTCCTATTGTCCTTGACCAACAAGGAATCTGAGATTATTGATTTTTGTTTTCTGTAAATGTTTCTAAACTAAAATTCTAAAGATTCCGTCTCTGCAGAAGCTGACATGGTCTGGACAGCAGACAAGGTTCAAGGATTTTTGTCACTCTTGGGAACTGCAGTGGTCATCCTGGTCTTTGTTAAGTGCTCTAAGAAGGTAGCCACTGCCATTTGAGGGGCCATAATCTTGGCCAAGTTTCCCACTTTCCATGTCTGGAGAGGTTATTAGGATAATAAGACTGACAAGCCCATCCTAGATCACAGAAGGTGACTGACTATTATGTCTCTATGCAGGTGTGCCTCAGCCCTGACCTCAGAGGCACAGGCATTGTCTGGGCTCCTGTGCCCAAAAAGCTGCTGCTGCCACCAGATATTGATGACAGCCAGCTAAGGACTGCACTGAACCCTGGACAACTTTGCAAGGACAATTTAGATGCTGTCTCCAAAACCTATAGCTACCTAGCCCCTAACCTCTGTAAATAGACTATTCTCTGAGTCTCCCTATTAAAACTACACTGACTATCTTCTGAAAAACCACACCAACATTTCCAGAGGACCCAGGCTGCAACTGTTGCTACCACATAGAGTTTTTATATGAGAAAAATATAAGGTGAATTAAATCTGAAAAAAAA
>NC_022016.1:13317252-13327985 GCF_000317375.1 Microtus ochrogaster
GCCTGCCTCTGCCTCCCGAGTGCTGGGATTAAAGGCGTGCGCCACCACCGCCCGGCGGCATTATACTCTTGTATATAATAAGGGTCAGAAACTTTTACATGCAGCAAGCTTATTTATTTATTTATTTGTGGTTTTGTTTTTTGTTTTTTGTTTTTAAGACAGGGTTTCTCTATGTAACAGTCCTGGCTTTCCTGGAACTCACTTTGTAGACCAGGCTGTGTCTAACTCACAGAGATCCACCTGCCTCTGCCCCACAAGTGCTGGGATTAAGGCATGCGCCACCACCGCCCAGCTACATGCAGCAAGTTTTACTGAAATGATACGTGGGAACTACAGGCTGGACTCAAAGAACAATGACCTTTCACTGAAGACATTTTTTCAGTGTGTGTGTGTGTGTGTGTGTGTGTGTGTATAAGCCAGAGGCTTGTGTGTGTGTGCTTGTGTAAGCCCTAGGCTGATGCATGTATATGTTTGTGTATAAGCCAAAGGCTGGTGTGTGTGCGTGTATGTAAGTCAGAAGCTGGTGTGTATGTAAGCCAGAGGCTGGTGTGTGTTTGTGTTTGTGTGTGTGTGTGTGTGTGTGTGTGTGTGCTTGTGTAAGCCCTAGGTTGATCTGTATGTTTGTGTATAAGCCAGAGGCTGGGTGTGTATGTATACATGTATGTCAGAGGATGGTGTGTATGTGTGTGTGTTTGTGTAAGCCAGAGGCTGGTGTGTGTCTATGATTTTATGTGTATGTAAGCCAGACGCTGGTGTGTGTGTCTATGACTATTTGTGTATGTAAGCCAGAGGCTAATGTGTATGTGTTTGTGTGTTTAAGTCAGAGGCTTGTTGTCTGAGTGTGTGTGTGTAATCCAGAGGCTGGTGTGTGAATGTGTAAGTCAGAGAGGCTAGTATGTATGTGTGTAAATCAGAGGCTGGTGTGTATGTGTGTGTGTAAGTCAGAGGCTAATGTGTGTATGTTTGTGTGTGTAAGCCAGAGGCTGGTGTGTATGTGTGTAAATCAGCAGCTGGTGTGTATGTGTGTGTGTAAGTCAGACTGGTGTGTGTGTGTGATGTTTTTGTGTGTGTGTGTGTGTGTGATGTTTTTGTGTGTAAGCCAGAGGCTGGTGTAAGATGTCTTCCTCTGCCACTCTACATTTTATTTTTGAAAGGTTTATTTTTACATATACAAGTGTTTTTGTCTGTTTGTATGTGTGTATGCGCACTATCTGAGCATTTCATGTGCGCGGGTGTTTTGCTTACAGAGATGTATGTACACCATGTTTGTTCACAGTGCCTGCAGAGGTCAAAAGCGGGAATCAGATCCCCTGGTACTGAAGATACAGAGGATTAAGAGCCACCATGTGGGTATTGGAAACTGAACCCTCATCTTCTCTAAGAGCAGCGAGTACACCTAACCACTGAACCATCTCTCCATCCCCTCTAAAGGTCTCTTACTGAACTTGGAACTTTCTGTTTTAGCTAGGCTAGCTGACCAGGAAACTCCAGCGATCCATCTGTCTCTACCCCTTTCACAGCACTGGGTGATGAACACACACTACCACACAGGACTTTTCCATGGGTGCTAGGGATCTGAACCCAGGTCCTCATGCTTACGGAGCAAGCACAGTGTGCCATCTCCCTGGCCTCCTCTGAATGCTTTATACTCTATAATAAATATTTAATATTTAAATTTTACTATTTAATAATTATCTTCAGTAATAATAACTACATTAACGATCAACTCTGAAGGATAGCAAAACTTGAACTTCTGAACCCAGGTCCTCATGCTTACGGAGCAAGCACAGTGTGCCATCTCCCTGGCCTCCTCTGAATGCTTTATACTCTATATTAAATATTTAATATTTAAATAACCCTAATTTAAAATCAGAAATGCAAAAAAATATCAGAAATGCTGAAATTTCTGGAAGAAAACATAATGAATACTATTCAAGAAATTGGGATGGGCAAGAGTTTTCTGAACAGACATCAAAAACAGAGAAAATAGCCCAAAGAATCAACGGATGAGAATACATGAAAATATGGTTTATGCACAGTTTAAGAAACTATCAGGCAAACACACAGACATCCCAAAGAATCAACATTTATCAGCTTAATTCAGACGAGGGGATAATATCCAAAATTTACAAAGAATTGCAAAAATTACATTCCAAGGAAATAAATCTGCTATTCAACAAATGGCCTGATAAATTTAATAAGTAATTCTGAGAAAGAAATAGAAATACGAATGGCTAGTAACTATTTTGAAAAGTAGTTGTTAACCGTAGCCATCAGGGAAAGGTAAATTGAAATTATTTTGAAATATAATCTTATTTCAATTAAACTGTCTTTCACGAAGAAATTGGAGGAAGGACAAAATACATGTAAGGACACATGAAATGTGGAACAGCATAAAGCTGAATATAAATTTGTTTTGTTAGTTTTACCTCTATCATTGAGGTTTTCATGTGTGCTACTGGATTAGTTAATATAAGTGTAATTAATAGTTTTAAAACTCAGTATGAAATGTCACAGCTTCAGAATGGCTGTTCTAATAACTATCATCACCAAAGACTCTAATTCTGATGATATCAATACATGTTGTTTATTACAAAGTTCTTTAAAATAAAGTTTTGATTAAAAATAAATACACAGTAGAATAATATCTTGTAAGAAAATGAAGGTAGATGTTGTGTGTTATCTTCCAAAAAGGTAGGAAAATGTCGGCTTATTCATCAAATTAAACTTTAGCCCCCAAACACAGTTCTTCCTTTGTGTGAACAATCAGAATACTGGATGGCCCTGGTAAGACAGTTTTAAAGGACTGTGCAATTCTGCTTTTTCTTGAAGCAACATTGTAGAACCACAAAGTTGCCAGAACATTCTTAAGCTCTACCTTTATAAAAATAATGTACTTGATTCTAGGGCAAAACAATCTGGAAATAAAACCTAGATTTTTTTTTGGAAAATATTAGTTCTAAAGGACTCCATTGTACTTCTCCACCCTTTCTGTGATTTAAATACCTCAAATCCAAGATATATTTTTCATGCTAATTAAGCAGCCCGCTCCTGAGCTGTACTTCCAGTCATTCATAAATTAAAAGCATTTTTAGGGCTGTGCCAGTTTTAAAGATCAAATTTTTCTTTTTTCACTATTTCTGAAACTTCTGGAATGAGGAGTCTCCAGTAGTTTTCATAACCATTAAATTAGTTAAGAAACATCATAGCTCTATAGTTTTCATATCTAAAGACACTCAGGAGCTATCACTTTCCTGGAAGAAATCATACTCAAAAATGATCTGAGATGTGAGTGTGCTTCTGGGCCATTGGAAGAAGTAAATTAAATTTCCACTCTTTTGATAAGAAATTACTCCATTTTCTCTTCCTCATGGTTTGTCCCTGAATATTTATATTCTTTTCTTGAAGTTCATTTCACATAGTAGAAAATTCTGTTATTTCTTTCTCTAAGAAAGAAACTAATTTTGTAACAGGTCTGTGGAAGTTTTAAAACAACTTTGAAATCACTAATTATATAGTGGTTACTGATAAACCAGCTGTGTGTGTGCTTGGGGAAAGAATGAAAAGTTACAGATTTATGATTAATGATCCTTCTCTTTTGAGAATATAAATGGGAATAAAAATAAACCAGTATCATGTTTTCTTTGTTTGACTTTCTGCTTTCTTAAGATCAGTGACACACTGTTGTACATTTGGAATTTGAAGGACAACACTGTGGGACAGAAGCAAAAACACTAGGATTGATCAATTCAAAGAAAATTGTACTTTGAATTTCTGTCATCTATATCCTGTATTATTTTTTAGTTATTCATATATTTTAATTTCAAAAAAAGAGCAAAACTCTCATTTTTCAGATTTATTTAAGATTTCATCATTTGATTACTCACTGGGTAGCCCTTTTAATCTTATCCACCTTAATTTAATAGTGAATTGAAAGATACTAAACAAAGGGTTTTAAAAAATTGTGCTTAATTGAGTTTTATTTCATGGTCTGATATGAAGAATTTCAAAGTTTCAAAAGACAAAAATGGTTTCTTTCTCAACAATTGAACAAATTTTTATGGATTTGTCAATATTAAAAATTTTAAATAGTTTATCCTATTACTCAAATAGGACATATATAATATCTATTTTATTGGTTTTCTACATGTAATACTGTAAGGGGCTTCTGTTTCAATGGGACATATATCACTTCTGCTCACAGTTCATTTGTCAGAATTAGTCACATAGCCCCTTTTAAATTCTATGAAATAGAGATGTATAACTTTTTGGAACTAGGCAGTACAACAAAGTATAATATTTTAAAAATGTTAATATATTTTCCACAGAGGTGTAGGATTGGTAGAAAGACATACTGGCAAAGAACAGAGGCTGTATATACATATATAAAAATCCTTCCAGCCTTAGGCCAGGCACTTAACAGCCATTATTCATTACTTCCCTGTCTCTGTTAACCTTGGGTGTGATTAAATTAATTGGTTAAGGAAAGCTGGGATGTGTTTCATGTGATTAATGCCTTGGAAAACAATTGCAGTAGATTGCATTGATTCGTTTCATTTTACATACTTGAAATTAGAGGCTTATGAAGTCTGCATGCAAATTTATGCAAAGTGAGATGCAAATTCACATTTTGAGCCTTGAGCCCTGGCACTCCCCTTCCCACAGGAAGAGCTACACCACTGAATATGCATGTGCTGCATATGGTGCTGCTCTTTTCAAACAGCAGCTAGAGCTGGCAACCAAACAAATCCCAAAGACCTCCACCGAGCACCACAGTTTAAAGCCATTTCTAAACAAAAATTGATCTCCAAAGTCATAGGGTTTTCAAGGTCAACACCTTCAAGAAAGATCTGGACTAACAAATACAGGATCCCATGTCTTCTGAACCCTGCTGTGTAGTAGACTGGAGTGGGATATGCTTACTGAACAAAAGAAATACTTGCTGAACCCACCCTGGAAATTCACTGTTTTGATTGCTTCTAGTGATCACTTGGCTGGCTGGATCTAATAAATCTTCATTGTGACAGGCCTGTGCCCATGCGTGCTGAAATGCTTCTCCCCCATTTTTACCCATCAGTGGGAGACTCTGGTTCCAAGATTCAGAAGGGGACTAATTACTAAGATGTTCTTAAAGACAAGAAAGAATTTTGCACCTGAGTGCTTACAAGTCAAGCATAGGGAAAAAATTAACCACTTTCAGGAATACCAATTAGAAGCAATATTATCTTGATTGGCCTGCAAACACCCAAATGATTCACTGAGTGCATTCTGGTCTTGTGAGGCCCTAATTCTGCTTTCATATTAAGAATGCATAAAATATTTTGGTGAATGTTTATGAATAAACATATTTGCAATAGAGCCTCATGTGCATTTTTCTATGTTGATCTAATTAGGTCAACACTTAGTTATTTAATTATTTATTTATTTACAAAATATGCTTATTATTTCCTTTGTACCTGAAAGACACCTAGAAGAACAAGAATAAATGATATTTATGTTTTGCCCTTCAGGAGCAGTACCTACTGAGCTAACCAAGGGTTTTTATCATATCTGTGTCATTGTTTCCTGAATTTTCTAAGTGTTTATGACTCACTCAGAAATTACTCAGGAGAAGGAAACATCAACAAAATAGTTCAATGTGAGGCTGGTTGAATCATTCAGTCTACACAACTTATATAAAAATTTATTCTGAATAAGATTTTTTAGCTTTAACTGAGATTTTTAAATCACTTTGATGTAAAAAATGGGGCTTTTTATAAAGACATTTTAATCATTTTGAATCTTGTTTACTTATGTGCCTTGTGGGGATGTGTGCATATGACTCCTGGTGCTCTCAGGAGTCAGAGGTTTTGGAACTCTTGAGGCAGCTGGGAGACCGGCAATATAGGTATTCGGAATAGAACCTGAGTCTTCAGGAAGAACAGTTCACGCTTTTAACCACCTATCCATGTCTTCAACCCAACAGCTGTGCTTCCACAGAATATACCATCAGTGGTATTTGATCTGCAAGTTTCTAAAATTTATCTCATGATTTATAGATATTTTATTTGTAAAATTTTTCAAAAGCAAAGTGAAAATAGAAAATACTTTGTTGACTATAGAATGGCCAATGGGTTAAGAGACCTATGTTTCCTCTTACTATCTTTGGGGCAAGGTCTAAGGACAACGAAAATTAACCTCTAAGTGACAGATATAAATATAATAGTTCGAATCAAAATCTGAGAAACTAGGAATCTAAGGAAGAAACAGTGATCAGAAATAACTGTTATTGAAGAAGGTAACAGTAACTATTATTATAGCACTGGCTATTAATCAAGTATTTATGTATTTATTAAATACTGGGATAAGAAAATGTACTGTTATTACAATCCATCATGATCATTTTACAGATAATAAAATAAGGGCACCATTATATAAAAGAGGGTGATAAATATTCAGTTTGGCTCCAGAGTCTTTTCTTTTCCTAGCTATCAACATTCTGCCTAGAGATAGGCTCCTTTTCCCAGATGAGACCCACACTGATTGAATGCCAGAAATAGTCACAGTCTGATCCTGTGAAATAACAGAAGTCTTCTCATGACTGATATATTCAATGATTATGGCTGCCCCAACCCAAAAATCATTGAGAACTTTCTTTCTTTATTACTTTGAATAGGAAAAAAAAAACCATAGAGAACCAGAAATACAGCTTAGTTGCTAGAGTGCTTGCCTAGCATGTATAAAGTCCCATGTTAGAGAGAATGTGGACCAAGATGTCAATTTAAGCACTAGGGATAATCCTGGTTCCACTGTTAGTGGCCCTAGAGACTTCCCAAGCCTCATAACTGTCTCCTACATTCAGTAGGCCTAGTTTGGTCCTATGCAGTTTTCCCCATTATCAGTCCAGAGTCAGTGAGTTCTCTCAAGCACAGGTCAACTGTTTATGTGAGTATCATGGTCTTGACCCCTTTGCTCATAACATTGCTCCTCCCTCTCCTGGACTAGTTTCTGGTAGCTCAGTATAGTGCCTTGCTGATGTGGGATTCCCCCCTGTATGCTGTGAAAGACCTGATTACCAGCATCCCCAAGCAGCAGGATGTAGTTTATAGAACAATGCCCTAATTCCCTAATGATTGTTTAAAAATGTTTATTTACATTTAAAAGGGGATATGCTATAGAGATGAATACTTTACATTGGTATGGATCTTTGTCTATTGATACAAATTTAAAGTCAATTTTATATGTATTTTTGCTCTTGTTTAAGGTATTGCATTTGTACAGCTCATTTAAAAATACAATGTATATTTAAGGAATACAGGTTAATAGATAGTCATCTATAATAGTCAAGCTTCTAGTTGTGTTAGTTAGGTTTTCTAGATGTACAAAGACATATTTCAGATGAAAAGGTATTCTTCAAATCATTCAAAGACATACAGAATATGGCATTTTAAGAACAGACTTTTCTTGACAGTGAGGCATGTCTCCTTCTGTCAGCATCAATTACTTCAGAGAGGTTGATGGGCAGTAAAGAAACTCATCATAAAATTTGCCTTCAATGTGACAAGGGTAGCCATTTGAGAAAAAAACAACAACAACTGTTCTTGCCTGAATTGCATGGTATGCTGTATGAACTGGATATGCAGGAGCCACAGAAAAATGACTGTTAAATTTGCCTAAAGAAGGTGAAACAGTCCTTCAAGGTTCCTGCTTCATGGAAAATGTCTGCAAGACATTCTGCAAAACACAAAAGAGAGTGACTGACAAACTGCCAATATAGGTGGAACTGTTTTTGAAATTTTCTGACTCATAGAAAAGTCTGTCAGATACTACGGGCCTGTAGATTAAAGATAAATGCTTCAATGTTACAGAAGAACCATGGGTAACTGTCCAAACAATGAGATGTCTCTGTCAATTCTAGACTTTCAAAAGTTGATTACAATGTACTTCCTGTTAACTAAGGTAATATTATATCCTTTGGGGGCCTTTAATGGAATTAAAGAATAGATATTTAATTATAGTTTTCTTAGTTATAACAGATAGAATAGATATGAATACTGTAACTGTAATTCTTGCTTAATAACTCTTTAGCTATATGCAGTCTTCCTATGTTAAAATTAAAATATTCCTTTTCATTTAGACAGAAAAGGGAAGATGATGTGGGCTGGCTTCCTGTCTATATGTTGTGAATGTGTTTTTTTTACCATTGGATAATAAAGAAGTGGCAGTGCAGAATAGACTAAGGTGAGAATTCCAAGCAGAGATAGAGGAGATAAGAAGGCCGAGTCAGATAGTTGCTATATAGCTGACAAAGACAGATGCTCTGAACCTTATCAGCAAACAAGCCTGTTGGTAAAGTACAAAAAAATAAGAATGGATTAATTTAAGATATAAGAGTTGGTTTATAAGAGGCCTGAATTAATATCCCAAGCAATGTTGTAATTAATATAGTTTCTGTGCAATTATTTTGGGTCTGGGCAACAAGGATAAAACAAGCAGCCTCCACCTGCACTTCGCCGTAGATCTCTGTATCTGCTTCCATCAGTTGCTGGATGAAGGATCTATGATACCCATTAAGATAGTCAATACTCTGATTACCAAGGAAGAACAGCTAAGGAGTCCTTTCCACTGTTGCTTAGAGTTTTAGAAGGGGTCATCCTGGTGGATTCCTGGCAAATTTCCTAATTCTATGTTTCTGGTTAGCCCTTTACTGGCTCACACAATCAAGATATATTTTTCCTTTCTCTCCTTCTCTGTCTTTCCCCCTTCTTGAGCATCACGTTCCCTCATGTTCTCCTTCTCCCCTTTCCATCCCTTCCCATCCTTCATTCTCCCCTCTCCTAAAATCAAAATAATAGGAATAAGCAGTTATTGATTATAAATAATATCTCTTAATATCTATACTCAATTTGCCAAAAAAAACACAGGTTAGCAAAATGAATATGAAAAAAAGGATCCATTCTTCTGCTGCATACAAGAAACACATCTCGCTGATCTTGGTGCCAGGAGAGCCAACATTGGGGTGAGTTTCTGACCCCGCGGCACCAGCCCGGGACAGGGAACTCAGAAGTTCCTCAACCCCCTATCCTTCTTGGGCTCTCTGCAGGGCCTCTACTCCCTGCATACTACCTCTTTCTTCCTATACCACCCAGCTTGCATCCAGAACCCTCCCCACCTCGGCCCCCCTGCCCTATTTAGGCACATAACATCACCCAGCTCAGCCTGTCTGGGCGCTGGTTCTGAATCCTCAGGGCAACCAAGCGGGCAGGAGTTCCTCTGTTTCACTAGCCTGCCTGCACCAAGCAAGGTAGGCGCTTTGATTATGAGCTACCAAACCAGCACGGAGACCTGATCTCTGCACCAGGAGAGCCAGCATTGGGGAGAGCCATCATTGGGCGCAGAGATCTGATCTCGGCACCAGGAGAGCCATCACTGGTGGAAAGCCATCACTGGGAAGGTACATCAGTAGGCAAGGAGACCTGATCCTGTAAAAGAAGATCCATAGAGGAGCATTAGGAGGATGAGATGGGCAGGCACCAATGCAAGAATTCACCCAACAATATGAAAAGCAACATGAAGCCACCAGAAACCAGCGACCTCACAACGGGAGGACATGAGCACCTTAATCAAGAAGAAGTAGCAAAGATTGAATTCATGAAAGTGATTGACGCCCTTAAACAGCAAGTAAAGAATGCCCTTATAAAAATGGATAAGAAATATAACAGAAATTTTGAAGAATTGAATAAATCAGTGAATGATACCCTAGAAAACCAAGGAAAAAGACTCAAACAGATAATGGAAACAGTTCAAGACTTGAAAACTGAAATGGAGGCAAAGAAGAAAACACAAACAGAGGTCCTGCTGGACATGGAAAATTTAAGTAAACATACAGAGACTACAGAAACAAGCATAAACAACAGAATACAAGAGATAGAAAAAAGAATCTCAGATTCTGAAGACACCATAGAGAAAATAAACACACTGATAAAAGAAAACAGCAAGTCCAAAAAACTCTTATCACAAAACATTCAGGAAATATGGGACACAATAAAAAGACCAAACCTAAGAATAATAGGAGTAGAAGAAGGAGAAGAAGTGCAGCTCAATGGACCAGAAAATATATTTAATAAAATTATAGAAGAAAACTTTCCCAACCTAAAGAAAGATATACCTATGAAGGTTCAAGAAGCATACAGAACACCGAATAGGCTGGATCAAAAAAAAAAAAAAACCATCCCCTCGCCATATAATAATCAAAACACAAAGCATACAGAATAAGAAAGAATATTAAGAGCTGCAAAGGGAAAAGGCCAAGTTACTTCTAAAGGTAAACCTATCAGACTTACACGTGACATCTCCATGGAAAACATGAAAGCCAGAAGGTCCTGGATAGATGTAGTGTAGAAACTGAGAGACCATGGATACAAGCCCAGACTACTATACCCAGTCAAGCTTTCATTCACTGTAAATGGAGAAAATAAATTTTTTTCAGGATAAAAACAAATTTAAACAATATGTAGCCACAAATCCAGCCTTACAGAAAGTAATGGAAGGAAAATCACTAACCAAGGAGTCCGACAATGACCACAATAACTCAGACATCTAGAAACCCTTCACCAACACAAATCAAAGAAGGGAAACACACAAACTCTACAACTAAAAAATGACCAGAATTAACAACCACTGGTCATTAATATCACTTAATGTCAATGAACTCAACTCACATATAAAAAGGCACAGGCTAAGAGATTGGATAA
>NC_022016.1:13348390-13351647 GCF_000317375.1 Microtus ochrogaster
ACTTACGTGGAAAAGGTCTCTGAATTAATTCTAAAAGAAAAATTGGGACCTTGTCAACTAGCAGGAAAAGACCCAGAAGAAATTATAGTATCTTTTAATATAATGAAATTGACAAATTATGGGCAGAAAATACCTTGTCAAAGAGCTTAGAATAATCTTGGGGGGGGATTAACAACAAATATCCCCCAAACAAGAAAATTCAGCTTATAAAGAAAACTATCAGGATTGTATCTTACATTGTATGGGAAAAACCAATAACTGGAGCTCCTACATTCTATACTGATGGAAATAAGTGAGAAAAGGCAGGTTACAGATCAGAAAATTTAAGTAATGTGAATCAAAACCATTATTCTGTCCAAAATTTAGAATTATATGTTATTCTCATGGGACTAAAAGATTTTAAAGAAACTCTCAACATAGTTTCCAATTCACAATATGCAGAAAGAATTGTTTTGCATGTTGAAACCACTGAATTTATTCCAACTGGTACAGAATTTACTTTACTGTTCATTCAGGTATAAGATGTATCCCAACTACATAACACACATATGATTCCATACATGAGTGCCAGGTTCTCTAACAGTTCTCTAGTGCAGAAATTAATCAATTATTGTTTGGAAATGGACTTAAGGGCTCAGAATTTCATAAAAATAGTCATGTTGATAATAAAAGTTGAAAAAAAAAAGACATTTCTATCATGTGTCAACAAGCCAAAGAAAATATAAGGAAATGTCCCACTTGTTCACCATACAATTGAACACCACTCCCTGCAGGAAGTAATCCAAAGGTTACTCAAGAGAATTAAATCTGGCACGTTGATTTGCTCCATTTTGTAGAATTTGGAAAATAAAAATAAATATATCACACCATTGATACATATTTTGGTTTTCAATGGGTAACTGCTTTAAATTTGGAAAAGGCTGTTTTTGTAATTACACATTTGCTAGTAATTACGGTCATCATGGGTATACCAGTACAAATAAAGACATAAAATTCTCTAGCATATATCTCTAAGAAAGTAAAACCATTTTCTCAGTTTTCTCTTTCTTCTTCTAATTATTTTTTGAATGATTTTTGTTGCTGTTTATTGCAATATAATGCAGATTATAGGTAGACCACACAGTCCTTCAGGGCAACAGTTATAGAAAGATCAAATCAAACTCCAAATGATATGTTGAATAAATATAATGGGATGATAAATACCTGCAGAAATTGATTGCACAATGCTTGACTAACTTTAAATTTTCTAAATTTATATGAGAAAGCAATAACAGTTGCAAAGAGACAATAGATAATAGAAAAAAACCTACTGAACTAAATAAGATTTTATACTTTAAAAAGCTGCTGACCTTGGAATGGAAATGAGGGCATGTGTTACATTGGGAAAGGGTTTTTTTCTTTTGTTTCCACAGGAGAAGAAAATCTATAGATACCATCAAAATTGAAAAAGATTTGATTTGAACAAAAGACACCTTTCAAGTAGGAGAGATGTTAGTTCATCTAACAGCATGGCCATTTAATCTAAATTAATCTATAAAACTAACAAATGATTCTCAATTGAACCGATCTCCCTAAAATTAGGGCTAAGAAAGGGTTTCGTTTATGTTGTTTCAGAAGAATAAAGGAATACAGATATGGAATACAAAGACCATTAGATGAATGAGACATCTGAAAAAAAGTATGAATCACCCAGGAAAAAGTATCCCAAGAAAAAGAGTAAATGGGCCTATTGTTATATCACATTTCCAACAGGATAAAATCTCATAAATCTCCTGAAATGTGTGTTTCTGCTCTTCTCCTCAATATATACTTCAAATAGCATTTTTGTATTTTTATTCCAATTAAAGATTAAAGCTGGCTTGAAAGTTCCTTCTCTAAACACAAACATCATTATTAAAATCAAATCCATAATCTCTGTCTCATGTCAGAAGAGTAACCTGATATGGGACAAAACACAAACAAATATTCAGGGATTATTTTATCACCACTAATCTCATAATCCTTTAATTTTATATTGACTCTATGAGAGCTTTCCTAAGGTATAAAATTTATAAGATTTCCATATACATATTCTAAATGTTTAATCATTATATTAATGATCATATAGAGTACTAATTCTAGAAAAAGATCTTATATACCTTTCTGTACATAATCTTGGATTTCAGTCTCCATCACTTTTCTGCAGAGAACAATGAGCACACCTAACAATAACTTTAAAGTCTCCAAAAGGAAGATGGGGCCCACAAGGGTGATTCTTCTAGAGCTATGATAATACTGTTAAGCTGAAAAATACCGTGTAATGATCAGCATTTGGGCTATGTTATTTTTTTATTTTGTTATTTATATAGGTACTTAGAGCTATAAATTTTCTTCCTAGCAATATTTTCATTGAGTCCCATAAACTGGGGTATATTGAGAATTCATTTTCAATGAACTCTAGAAAGTCTTTAATTTCTTTATGTCTGTCTTGACCTATTTGCTATTCAGTAGAAATTGATCAGTTTCCACGAGTTTGTACATTTTCTGTTGTTTCTATTGTTGATAATCAGCTTCATTCCATGGTGGTCTGAAATAGGGATTTATTTTGATTTCTTTTATCTATTGAGATTTTCTTTGGTTTGAGAATTTGCACAATATTGGTGAAAGTTCTATGAGGGGATGAGAAGGTATATTCTTTTGAATTTTGATGCAGTATTCTGTAAATGTCTGTTAGGTTCATTTGATTTATGTCAGTTAACTTCAGTATTTCTCTGTTTAGTTTTTGCATGGATGACATGTACAGTAGTGAGATAAGAATATTGAAGTATTTTTATCAGTGTAGAGGATCAATATGTGATCTAAATTTTATCAATTTTTTTTTTTTACAAAAGTCCTTGTGTTTTGGACACAGATGTCAAGAACTGAAAAGCCATCTTATTGGATTTTTCCTTCGATGAATATGTATTGTCCTTTTCCATATCATTTGATTAATTTTGGTTTGAATTCTATATTGTTAGATATTAAAATTGTTCCAACAATTTGATTCTTAGGCCCACTTACTTGTAATACCTTTTTTGAAAACTTTACCCTGTACTAATATCTATCTTTGATGTTGAATTTTGTTTCTTATATACAGCAGAAGAATGGATTCTGGTTTTGCATCCATTCTGTTAATCTGTGTTTTTATTGGGAAATTGAGGTCATTAATATTGAGAGAATAATTGCTCATTTTTGTTATTTTGTTGTTGTTTTCTGGTGGTGGTGGTGGTAATAAGTGT
>NC_022016.1:13352947-13359775 GCF_000317375.1 Microtus ochrogaster
ACCTCCCCCTCATTTGTACCTCATTCTCCTCATCTATTGAACTTTCCCTCACTATTCCTAAGAAGACATTTTATAGTACTACTTCCAAATGATCAAATAATGTTAAGTGGAATATTTGCATTTTACAAAACAAAGCCACATAATTTCTCTAAACAAAGAAATACCGGCTTCATTATCAGGGAATCTGATGTTAGAATTCTTCTTCCAAATCTTTCTGACTTTACAAATTGTATCAAAATATCCAAATTGGTTTTCTTTCCATTCAAATTTATGACTCTATTCATATGTTAATAATTTTTCTTACGACATTTCTTTATTATCTTTTACAAATCAAAATCTATATCTCTTCAAGGAGTGCCCATTCTCTGGCATTGTTCATGGGCAGTATATTCTGATACATTGGTATATTTGTAGAATATTGGTTAGGCAATGATCCTGGGTATAAAAACAATGAAAGGGATAAAAGAAACAAATCTGGATAGGTCGACAGCTGGGCTGTATATAACTTACATCTTAAATCTCAACCCCTATCACACGAAGGTCTAGAGCTTGAATGGCCCATCAAAATTGCCACATTGAAGCAAGAGGACCCAAAATCCAGTATATATATATTATATGTATCAATTAGAATCAGAATAAAGGGGATTACCATAGAAAGAGGAATGGAGTGTTGTGAATGAAAAGAGTACTGAGAGTGACTTAATTATAACCCACTACTGCTAATATTTCAAAAGAAAATAGAATGAGGAATGCATAGCATATTCAGGTGTGTTTCTTCTATGTATCTCCATTAATATTTGTACATAATTGGTATTATACATATGCTACAATTTTGCATTTAGTACTTTCTCCATTGATAACATGTAACATTTTGTTGCTATGCTAATCTTTTAGGCGATGAATTTTAAACGATATCTTCTAGTTGCATCATAATTATATAGGCATACTACCATGACTGCATAATTATATTGTTTCCTATTTTTTCTGTAATTATAAATGATGCCAACTAACTTTTAAAAACAAGACTTATTAATGATTATCTTTTTTAATGCTCAGTTGATCTAATTTGTTAATCTTATGCCTCATTTATCTGTTATATCAAATCACTCCTTTTGACTAAGGTCTTTTATCAGAAATAATCAAGTAGAACCAATCACTAAGAAATTCTGGCTTTATTCTTATTGGACAACAACCTAATGAGGCCTTGGAAACATAATATGCTTTTCCATTATCAGCATCTGATTCTTTCTTTAGGAAATGGGATACTTGAGTTACAATAGCTTTAGAATCTCTTTCAGTATATCGTACTATTAAGATTATAATCTTATTTTTCTCTAAGAAACAGACTTCATGGGCTCTACTCCTGTCAGGACTCTGACATTCCAACTCACCAACAGACCTTCTGATTTCCTCTACTTCTGACTTAATTTCCTTCCTTTGATTCAATTTTGTCTGTTCCTTATTCTGTAATCTTTTTGCCTTGCTCTTGTTTTCTGTTTTCCCTTGATTGCATCTATCAAGCTGATATAAACTCTCTCTTAGTCTTTCACTTACTCAGTCTAGATTTTCCTTTAAAGCTTTTCCTAACATTTTATTTTTGTTGAACCCATTGATTCTGTACTTACAATGATTCCTCAGAAATCTAAATTTTATGTTCTTTAAATGTGAATCCAAATAAAGTTCTGAGAATATGAATGAATGGAAAAAAATAACATTAACACAATAATATGATAAGATATGTATCTACCACATTTTAGTACATTTTTGTCTCATGGTATGACGATTTGGGAGATCAGTATGGGAAGTGGGCATATGTGCTAAAGATTGTTATGTGACTAAAAAGAGTTCAGTCTGTAACAAAGTTAATAGGAACCATGTATCACAAACTCAAACTCTTAATGTAATATCAAAAATGGCTATGATAAGCAATAATCAGTCACATTTTAAGTAGGTTTTCATGTAGGAAACCTTGTCTTATGTATACTTACTTTCTTATAAAATCTTGTGTGGTCAGAAATATTAATATCCTCAATTTCCTCAATCTGTAGATAGAGAAACTGAGTATTACAATCTTTTACCTGCTATAATAAATTTATAATAAATATGTTATATCACAGGAAGATATTTAGTGTAATGTCAATTTGGGTTATATTCCATAGCATTAGAGTATATAATGCTTGTCTTAATTTGGTCTAGAGTAAAATAAGAATTTAGGAAAGTGATTCCAGAAATGACAGTAGATGAAAGGAAAATGAGAGATGGGAGTGAAATGTTAACCTTGTATGTTCAAAAATTAAACTCTTGCATTGTGAAGTATATTATTAATCCCATCTTTATCCTTCTCTCTTTCGTATGCACTTATATGTATGACTGATTATCTAAATGTATGTGTGTGCACTACATGTGTATCTGAGAATGCCTGTAGAAGCCACAAGACTGCCTTAGATGCTGTAGAACTAGTTGTAAACTATCATGTGAGTTCAGGGAAATTGAATCCAATTTTTCTGAAAGGGTAGAAAGTGCTCTTAGAATTTCAACATTGAGGGCTTGCATATGGTAATGACAGTCTTTCTGGCAGCCTCTATATAGCCTTGAGAAGGTATAGGGCAGTACATGATAAAAGAGAGCTTGTGTACTTGTCCAAGGCTATTGATTTTTTAATGAAGTTTCTAGTGTATTGCTAGGCATCCTACATTCATGAAGAGTAATTACTTCCCAAAGGATACATCCAAATTATATTAACATAAGAGTCTGTGGATTAAGATTGAATAAATAATTCTGGAATATGCACTTAAATCACAACCCAAAGCATAGTCAATGAAAGTGTGGCTCACCTAATATAATCTGAGACCTAAAACAAGGAAAACTAGAGATTAAAAAATGAATGCTACTTCCTGGGACACTAAAACGATGTAACAAAATTATATTTACCTTTGCTCAAATCACTGTATGACCAGGGTAATAAAAGAAAACCATTGGAAAATAATACTCCACAGAACCAACTATAGCTACAATTAACAGAAAAAGAATCAGCAATAGAATGTGTGAAAAGATAAGCAAATTTGACAATAGGAAGCAGTAGTTAAAAATAACTGAGCCAGGACCACTATGCAAATGTCAGGCTTATGGAGGGTTTACTAATAGTGAGCCAATGAAAGGGCACAGTATGGGAAGGAAAACTAGAACATTCACTTCTTTAAGGCCGTACCTCATTTTGTGTTGTTTCCACACTGCACCAGTCAGAGGAGATGAACAATAAAGAATGACTGATAAAAGGTAAGTCAGCTCATCCATTGTGCTAAGAACATAATGAAATAGTGAGTAATGCAAAATGTACGGAACGAGACAGGAAATACCTAAAAAGCCAATCTAAGCTGAATTTTTATAGCATATATACTAAGGAGAAAAGTCATTACTCTATTAACTTCATAAATAAAGTATCATTCTACTAAATCCCTTTTGGTCTAACTACTTCTAGACTCAATCTAGTTTTACCATTTGTTATTTCATAATGGCGCCAAGATTTAACTTGATTTGTCAGACTAGTTTTGCCCTTCGATATCTCATAACAGAACCAAATTTCAACATGATGTGTCAGAATACCCAAAGCACATTAAAATTATATATGGGAATCAGTAGACCACAACAAAATTTTGTTCACTTGAACAGCCATCCTCTTTTTTGAATACCCAGTGTCTACAGAAGAGTTTAGCACCATTTTCTCTGGTGGGAAGATTACTTTCCCTTGCCTGTTAGACAAGAAGATACCTGGATACTGGTCAGCTATTAGAATGTTACACACTCCTAGTCAGCACCTTCAACAAGCTCTTCTATTCAAACTGCATGACTACATGTAGAAAAATGCAAAGAGATCCATACTTATCACCCCGAAGAAAACTAAACTAAACCAGAATTAAGAACCTCAACCTGATTGTTCTGCCTATCCTGGGTTTTTTGCTTTTCCATATGAAGTTGAGTATAGTTTTCTCTAGTCCCATGAAAAATTTGTTAGGATTTAAATTGGAATTGCATTGAATCTGTACATTACTTTTGGAAAGATTGCCATTTTTATTATGTTGATTGAACCTGTCCAAGAGCATGGGAGATCTCTCCATTTTCTGATATCTTCTTTAATTTCTTTTTTCAAAGACTTAAAGTTATTTTCATACAGGTCTTTCGTGTAATTTGTTAGATTTATCCCAAGATATTTTGTGTTATTTGTGGCTATTCTAAAAGATAATTTTCCCCTGATTTCTTTATTCTTCCTTTTTTTTCTTTTTTATTGATTTGTTATTGCACTCTACATGTTTCTCTGCTCCCCTCCCTGCCTCCCCCCTCCACTTCAATCCTCCAACAATGTCCCCATGCTCCCAAGTTACTCAAGAGATATTGTCTTTTTCTACTTCCCATGTAGATTAGATCTATGTATGTCTCTCTTACTGTCCTCATTGTTGTCTAAGTTCTCTGGGATTGTGATTTGTAGGATAGTTGTCTTTGCTTCATGTTTAAAAAGCACTTATGAGTGAGTACATGTGACACTTTTCTTTCTGTATCTGGGTTATCTCACTTAAAAAAATATTTTCTAGTTCTATCCATTTTCTTGTAAAATTCAAGATATCATTATTTTTTCTACTATGTAGTACTCCATTCTGTAAATGTACCACATTTTTCTTATCCATTCTTTATTTGAGGGGCATTTAGGTTGTTTCCAGGTTCTGGCTATGAAAAACAATGATGCTATGAACGTAGTTGAGCACATGTCCTTGTGGCACAATTGAGCATCATTTGAATATATACTCAAAAGTGGTATTACTGGGTTCTGAGGAAGGTTGTTTCCTAATTTTCTGAGAAATCACCACACTGACATCCAAAGGGGTTGTGCCAGCTTGCATTCCCACCAGCAATGCAGAAGTTTTCCCTTTACCCCACAACCTCTCCAGCATAAGTTGCCATCAGTGTTTTTGATCTTGGCCATTTTTACAGGTCTAATATGGAATCTCAGAGTTGTTTTGATTTACATTTCTCTGATGACTAAGAATACTGAACATTTCCTTGTTTTTCAACCATTTTAGATTCCTCTGTTGACAGTTTTCTGTTTAGGTCTTACTCCATTTTTATTGGATTATTTGGATGACCAATTTCTTGAGTTCTTTTGTATATTTTAGAGATCAGACCCCTGTCTGATGTGGGGTTGGTGAAGATCTTTTCCCATTCTGTAGGCTGTCATTTTGTCTTGTTGGCAGTGTCATTTGCTTTACAGAAGCTTTCCAGTTTCAGGAGGTCCCATTTATTAACTGATTCTCTCAGTGGGGTTATATTTAGGAAGTGGTCTCCTGCGCCTATGTGTTCAAGTGTACTTCCCACTTTCTCTTCTATAAGGTTCAGTGCGGTCAGCATTATGTTGAGGTCTTTGATCCATTTGGACTTGAGTTTTGTGCATGGTGATAGAGATGGGTCAATTTTTATTCTTCTACACATTGGTATTCAGTTTTGCCAAAACCATTGGTTTAATACACTGCATTTTTTCCATTTGATATTTTTTTGCTTCTTTGTCAAACATCGGGTATTTGAAGGTGTATGGATTAATATCCAATACTTCGATTCAGTTCCATTGTTCCTTCTGTCTGTTCATATGCCAATACCAGTCTGTTTTCAATACTGTAGCTCTATAGTAGAGTTTGAAATCAGGGATTGTGATGCCTCTAGAAGTTCTTTATTGTACAGGATTGTTTTGAGTATCCTGAGTATTTTGCTTTTCCATAAGAAGTTGAGTACTGTTCTTTTGAGGTCTGTGAAGAATTTTTGCTGGGGTTTTGATGGGCATTGCATTGAATTTGTAGATTTCTTTTGGTAAGATTGCCATTTTTACTATGCTAATTCTACCTACCCAAGAGCATGGGAAATCTTTCCACTTTCTGGTGTCTTCTTCAATTTCTTCCAAGATTTAAAGTTCTTGTCATGTATGTCTTCCACTTGTTTGGTTAGAGTTACTCCAAGATATTTTGTGCTATTTGTGGCTATTGTGAAGGCTGTTGTTCCTCTATTTTCTTCCCAGCCCTTTTATCATCTGTGTACAGGAGGTACACTGATTTTTTTTTAGTTAATCTTGTATCCTGCTAAATTATTGAAAGTGTTTATGAGCTGTAACAGTTTCTTGATAAAATTTTTGGGGTTGCTTAAGTAAACTATCATAATCATCAGCAAACAGAGTTTGACTTCTCCTTTTCCGATTTGTATTCTCTTTATCCTTTTGGTGTAATATTGCTCTAGCTAGGACCTCAAGAACTATATTGAATAAGTATGGAGAGAGTGGATAACCTTGTTTTGTTCCTGATTTCAATGGGGTTGCTGGGAGGTTCTCTCTTTTTAGTTTGAGGATGGCTGTTGGCTTGCAGTACATTGTTTTTACTATGTTTAGGTATGTTCATTGTATTCCTGTTCTCTCCAAGACCTTTATCATGAAGGGATGTTGTATTTTGTCAAAAGCTTTTTTTTGGCATCTAATGAGATGATCATATGCTTTTCATTTTTCAGTTTGTTTATATCATGGATTATGTTGACAGATATTCCTATGTTGAATCATCCCTGTATTTCTGGCATGAAGCCAACTTGATCATAGTGGATGATGGCTATGATGTATTTTTGGATTTAATTTGCCAATATTCTACTTAGTATTTTTGCATCAATGTTCATGAGTGAGATTGGTCTGTTATTCTCTTTCTTAGTAATATCTTTCTGTGGTTTGGGTATCAGAGTGATTGTAGCCTCATAAAAAGAATTTGGCAATGTTCCTTCTGTTTCTATTTTATGGAATAATTTGAGGAGTAT
>NC_022016.1:13359936-13423668 GCF_000317375.1 Microtus ochrogaster
ACCCACCTCCATCCAGGTCTAGTAAGGTGAGCATCCAAACTGCCTAGGCTCCCACAAAGCCAGTACGTCCAGTAGGATCAAAAACCCATTGCCATTGTTCGTGAGTACTCAGTAGTCCTCATTGAAAGTCTTGTACAATTCTGAGCTGAAACCATCTTGTCCTGGGCTTTTTTTGGTTGGGAGACTTTTGATGACTGTTTATATTTCTTCAACAGTTATAGGTCTGTTTAATTTGGTTATGTGGGCTTCATTTAATTTTGGTAAATGATATTAATCCAGAAAGTTGTCCATATTCTCTAAGTTTTCCAATTTTGTGGAGTACAGATTTTCAAAATATGAGCTTATGATCCTTTGAATTTCCTCTGTGTGTGTGTTGTTATGTCCCCCTTTTCATATCTGACTTTGTTAATTTGGATATTCTCTCTCTGTCTTTTAGTTAGTTTGGATAAGGTTTGTCTATTTTGTTGATTTTCTCGAAGAACCAACTCTTTGTCTTATTTATTCTTTGTAGTGTTTTCTTTGTTTCTATTTTGTTGATTTCAGCTCTCAATTTGATTATTTTGATATTTCCTGCCTTCCAGTTCTCTTAGGTGAGTTTACTTCTTTTTGTTCTAACATTTTCAAATGTTCTGTTAATTCACTAGTTTGGGATTTTTTGAGCTTCTTTATGTAGACATTTAGTGTTATAAACTTTCTATTAACACTGCTTTCACTGTGTCTCATAAATTTTAGATGTCTGTTAAGTCTATTTGACTCATAATAACTGTTAGTTCCCTTATTTCTGTGTTAATTTTTTTCTCTGACTGACCTATCCAGTAATGAGAGGGGAGTGTTGAAGTCTCCCACTTTTAGTGTATGGGGTTTAATGTATGATTTAAGCTTTAGAAGTGTTTCTTTTACATATGAATGTGTCCTTCTATTTGAGGCATAGATGTTCAGTATTGAGATTTCTTGATGGATTTTTCCTGTTACTAATATGAAATTACCTTTTTTGTCACTTTTGATTGATTTTAGTTTAAGGTCTATTTTGTTAGATACTAGGATAGCTACACCCACTTGTTTCTTTGATCTATTTGATTGGAATATTTTTTCCCAACCTTTATTCTGAGATGATGTCTGTCTTTGAGGTTGAGATGTGTTTCTTGTATGCAGAAGAAGGATGAATACTGTTTTGTATCCAATCTGTTACCCTATGCCTTTTTATAGGTGAGTTGATCCTATTTATATTAAGGGATATTAATGACCAGTGACTGCTACCTCCTGTTAATTTAGTTTTCATTGTTGTTGATGCTGATTTGTGTGTTTTTCCCCTCTTTGGGATTTGCTGCTACAAGACCATCAATTGTCTGTGTTTTTGTTGGTGTAGCCAACTCCTTTGGGTTGGCATTTTCCTTCTATTATTTTGTGTAGGGCTGGGTTTGTGTCTAGTTATTAGATAAGTCTGGTTTTATCATGGGATATCTTGCTTTGTTTTTCTATGGTGATTGAAAGTTTTGCTGGGTATAGTAGTCTGGGCTGGCATCCATGATTTTTTAATGTCTGCATAATGCTTGACCATGATCTTTTGCTTTCATTGTCTCCAATGAGAAGTCAGGTATAATTCTGATAAGTCTGCCTTTATAAGTTACTTGGTCCTTTTCCTTTGCAGCTCTTAATATACTTACATTACTCTGTATGTTTAGTGTTTTGATCATTATGTGGTGAGGGGACATTTTTTTAGATCCAGTCTATTTGGTGTTCTGTAAGCTTCTTGTATCTTCATACAACTGCCTTTCTTTAGGCTGGGAAAGTTTTCTTCCAGGATTTTTTAAAATATATTTTCTATGATTTTGAGTTGAACTTCTCCTTCTTCTATACCTATTACACTTAGATTTGGTCTTTTCATGGTGCCCCATATTTCCTGGATATTTTGTGTTAAGCTTTTGTTAGATTTAATATATTCTTTGACTTTTGAGTCTGTTTCCTCTTATATCTTCAACACTTTAGATTCTCTTTTTCATCTCTTATATTCTGTTGTTCATGTTTGTGCTTTTGGTTCCTGGTTGTTTTTTCATAATTTCTGTTTCTATAATCCCCTGAGTTTGTGTTTTCTTTATTGTCTCTGTTTCAGTTTTTAAGTCTTCAATAGTTTCTTTCAATTTTTTTTGATTGCTTTTTCTTGGTTTTCTTTAAGGGATTTTCTGATGTCATCCCATTTGGTTTTTTTTCCCCCTCCATTTATTTGAGGGACTTTCTCATTTCCTATTTATGCGTTTCAAACTGAAATTATTTTTACTGTCATTTTCTTCTGATTCATCTATATTTGGTTGTTCCAGTCTTGTTGTTGTAGGGGTTTTAAGTTTCTCTTGTGTCATGTTGCTCTTTGTGGTGTTACATGTGTTCTTACCTTTTCTACTCATCTTTTCCTCTAATAGTTGTGATTGGGGCTATCTGTGATTTTGTTGATTAATCTTCTAGGTGCCAGTGAATCCAAAGCTCAGATGGTTGTTCCATGTTGTGCATGGCACTAACTGGTTCTAGTTTTCCCATTGGTCTGTGTTCCTGGAGATTGCACAGTGCTCCCGGGCTTTGTCCACTCCCTTGAAGTTTGCTATCTCAAGCCTACTTTGGCCTAGGTTACTGGCTTTGATATGTTTCTGCAAATCATGGTCTCGATCTGCTCCTGAAGGGGTCTCTAGCTTAGCAGTTCTCTGGTAAAATTCTGGGGGCTACTTATGTATCCTATCATATCATCTGCAAATAGCAAAAGTTTGAAAATTTGGTACCTTTACACACCTCTCCCATGTCTCAAAATTATGCCTAAACTCACTGCCTTTTTTATCCAGTGCTAATTTTTTCCACCTATGTCCCTATTGTCCTGGGCCAACCACTTACCATATACTGTTCCCAATTCAAATCAGCATGAAAACAAGAAAGGGAGTAGCAAACAGATTATCAAAATATGTCCTGCATGTTTTAAACTAGATTCTATATGATTGTATTCTCAAATATAGAAAATCCTAGATGGTTCCTCCTGCTTCTGAAATGTTCCAGAAACACAACTCCAGCTAGCCATTTTATTTTGAACTCAGTTTTCTAGTAAGAAAATTAAAATAATTTCAAATTTCATGTTTTATTTTATTGACAGTAGGTTTCCAAAAAAGACAGGCATGATTATAAATTTCAGAACATTTTTATTGAGATTTACATTTTTCTCTCCTCCCTTCCTTGCTTCTCCCATCCCCTTCAGTCCTCCCTCAAAGTCCCCATACTCCCAATTTACTCAGGAGATCTTGTCTTTTTCTACTATCTATGTACATTAGATCTATGCATGTCTCTCTTAGTCCTCATTATTGTCTCAGTTCTCTGGGATTGTGATTTGTGGGCTGATTTTCTTTGCTTTATGTTTAAAAATCACTTATGAGTTAGTACATGTGATACTTGTCTTCATGTGCCTGGATTACCTCACTAAAAATGATGTTTTCTAGTTCCATCCATTTTTGAACAATTGTGTGGTTTTGAGTAAATCAACTTACCTCTCTGCTTTTGGTAGTACATAAATAAATGGAAATTCTCATAAACTCTTGACCTACTTTCTTTTGAGAGAAGAAAGAAGCCACTTTTTATCATCAATAGGTATGCAAATGTTAGCTACTCTTTTAAATAATAATTACGAAGGATCTGCTTTCTTTTCTGAAAGAGTGTAAAAGTAGACAGCAGATGTTGTTAAACAAAGCAAACATCAGCTCTAGATTTTTATTGTGGTAGAGTTTTGACATTGGTGTTAGTTTCTAATTACTAGACTAAGAAGAAGCAACTAGAGGAAAGTAAATATCCAACTCAGATATGCAGATTCTGTTCATTTCTAGGGGCAAGGATTATTTGTTTTATTTAAAACCAACTACTGTTCTTATCTATCCAGATAAATGATTAGTTGAATTATTTGGTCATAAAGAAGAAACTGAATAAAGATGGGGAAACAGCTGTGTCTGGATGGACATGGCACATTTCCAGCCCTTATTGATTCATTTCTCCAAGCAGTTTTTATTTAAGAGAGCCACCCATAATGCATTGCTTCAGGAATGAATCAAAAGCAATTGATCTAAACTGTGACCATTAATAGGTGTAACACAGCTGGGTTGTGGTGGCACATGCCTTTAATCCCAGCACTCAGGAGGCAGAGGCACGCAGATCGTTATGAGTTTGAGGCCAGTCTCATGTCAATAGAGAAAGAAATATATATATCCAATTCAGAAAAAAAATATCTGAATAGGAGATATTAGGAAAATGCTTTGAGGTGCTAGTAGAACTCTCTCAGTAAAATTCACATTTAACAAACTATAAAAAAATGACACAAGAGCCATGCATGTAAAACAACAATAGAAGAACACCAGAATCATGAACGTATGCAATATCTCATGAAAGTAAAAAGCTGAACATTCTATGGTCAAACAAAAAATTGTAGCCAGTGTGGCTCACAGAGGTGGTGAACATATGTCTGCCATATTGGACTGGACTCAGTCAAAAGGCAAAGCAGCCTTAGTCCTTGCCATATTGCTTAACATTTTAAGAAGTACTCCTGGACAGAAAAGAATCACAGATATACAATAGGACAGATTCAGACATAAAAGACTTCTAAATGAGACACAGTGTATCTAAAAAAATGTATGTAGCCTAGGGAGAGAAGAAAAAAGAGAATAGAGTTATAAAAAGAAGTAAAGTCTTTAAAGAGAGAGTAAAGGTAATATAAAAGAGTACAAACAGTCATAGATTAAAGGTGTAAAAAATAAGCCACATAAAGATGGAATAAACACAAAGAGTCTGGATTACAAATATTATTATGTTTTCTTTGAATATTTTGACTGTGAATGAGCTAAGTACAGAGAAACATTTCATCATGTGTGCTGCTAAGATAAACACATATATGACTTCAAAATTTGACTCTAAGAATATGTTACTTTGGAAAAGAGGTTCTGCTCATTTTACAACAGAAGATGTGAACCTGTGGATTCCTTCCAGGATAATGTGGTCTGATAGACCATGACCCTGCCCAAAAAGATCTCTGTGAATCCTCAAAAAGAAAATACTTTGCCCAACAAAGAACAAGAGGCAGTTTAGAGAGAACTACACCCAAATTCCTTAAGTGATTGTTCATAAATGTTTGTTTACATTTAAAGGGGGATATGCTATAGAGATTTGCAGTGCTATGGAACATGGTCTATTGATACAATTTTAGTTCAATTGTAGTAGGACATAATAAACTGTGTCCTACCACCCAGCTAGCTTACACCCAAAATAACAACACAGAAATTATTTTAATTAAAGTACTGCCTGTCCCATTATCTCTAGCGTATTATTGGCTAACTCTCACATCTTGATTTAAACCATTTCTAATAATCTGTATAACATTATGAGGTCGGGGCTTACTGGGAAAAATTCTAACCAGTGTCAATCTCAGGTAGGAGCTTCATGGTGTCTGCCACTCGCCCTTCTTCCCAGCATTCAGTTCTGTCTTCCCTGCCTACCTAAATTCCTGCCCTATAAAAGGTCAAGGCAGTTTCTTTATTCAACCAATAAAAGCAAAACATAGAGAGAAGGATTTTATATTCTGTCTGTTATATTTTAAATAAAGGCTGACTGGCTAGTAGCCAGGCAGGAAGTATAGGTGAGAAAACTAGACAGGAAGTAGAGGTGGGGCAATAAGAACAGGAGTATTCTGGGAAGAAGAAAGCTCTTTTCCTGAGTTCTGTTCAGACACTGAAGAAGCAGGATGTGTCCTACTCCACTGAAAAAGGTACTGAGTCATGTATCTAACATAGATAAGAATAATGGGTTAATATACATTATAAGACTTAATAAGAAGCCTGAGCTAATGGGTCAATCAGTTTATAACCTATGGAGACCTCTGTGTGATTTTCTTTGGGACTTACTGGCTGGACAGAAACCCCAACTAGCCTACTCCTCATGTTACAGCCGATTTTGTTATATGTATATTTCTGCTCTTGATTAAGGTATTGTGTTTGTGCAGCTCATTTAAAAATATATAATTGTTCTTATTGTATATAGTTTTGTATTAGGTATAGAACTCTCTTATTTAAACAAAAGGGGAGAAACTTTTTGCTGTAGAAACTCCTTCATCAAGTAGCCTTTAAGATACCAGCCCACTTGGGTGTGACCTCTTATACTAAAAATGTTGATTTAAAGTACTTGCTCACTCTCTTCCAGCTGCTGGATTTAGTTCCTGTTCTCCATTTGTGCAGAGGACTGTGATCTATACGTCTACTCCTAAGTAAATAACCCTTTATTATACTCAATTATGAGCTAGTTTCCATCTTCAGAGAGGCAGAAAAAATGTCAGCACTGATGGGGATGTGAGGGACATGTAGAATAAGGGAGAATACACAGAGGTATTAGCACCAACTGAGTAATAGCAGGGTGATTCAAGGCAACCTAGTTGTCCCAATCGGCTGCAAAGAGAAATTTCCTGACGAAGGGTGAAGACTACACTTCTCTATGGTTATAAGAACAAATATTTGACCTCTACTTGGATTGACTTAATCCACCTCTTCAATGGTGGGCCCTGAAGAAGCACCACCAGATGGAGGAGCTCCTCCACCAGGGAAGCCGCCAGGCATTCCTCCAGGCATCCCACTAGCAGTCTAGTACAGCTTGGTAATGATAAGGTTGTAGACTTTCTCCAGTTCCTTCTGCTGGTGTTCAAATTCTTCCTTCTCTGCAGTCTGGTTCTTATCCAACCAACTGATGATCTCATTGCACTTGTCTAGGATCTTCTGTTTGTCCTCATCATTGATCTTTCCTTGAAGTTTCTCATCTTCAAGGGAAATAATTGAAGGACCCAAATTTAGCAAGTTACATGGCAGTTTCAAATTCAAACTGCTACAATAAATTTATTGGGCATTCTCAATACTTGAACATAGAACGTGTGCACAGACAGTGAAGTAAGCATTGCACTTTATAAGCACTGTATCCTAAGTGGAAAATGCAATGTCTATAATAAAACAGGTGAAAAATGGAATGTCTAATAAAATATTTAAATTGGCAAAAAAAAAGAACAAATGCTTATAAGTTGTTGTTAGGGAGTATGTTGATTTACTAAATTAGTGGTATAAGATTCTCTTCCAATAACCATGGCTTGGTTAGCACTGAGTAGTTATAGAAAACATTACCAATCAAAATGCAGGTTGTGGAACACAGGATACCACTACCAAACACTCCTACAACTAAGGTTTAGGGAAACATGTAATAGAGGATAAGATCCTCTGGTAAGAGGCAGAGGATCAGGAGGTTTGTTATGAGATGGTCTCTTCTAGTAATGGCAGAAACTAACCCCATAAAGACTCATCAACATGACCAATCAAACAAACATGCAAAAGAGGACAGGGAAAACTCCTCAAGGCCACAAACCTACACAAAAATCTATGAACAACTGAGGGAAACTGGGATCAAGATAGGTGGTCTTCTCTACATAAGAGCACTTGCCAAATGGTCATCTCTGAAAACACACATACATATAGCAGTATATGGACAGAATTAGTTATATTTAGGAATATATGTATATAGATACAAATAGATTTATGCAATAACAATTAATGAAAAAGAGTCAGGATTTTGAAGGAGAGTAGTGAGTGGTAAATGGAAAGGTATTGAGGGATAAAGGGAAGAGAGAAACATTGTAATTATACTATAGTATCAAAAATAAAATTTAAGAAATCAAAAAATAAAAACATAAGCAAATAACAGAGTTTGCAATATAACTCAACTAGGAGAGTATTTCCCCAGCATACACGAAAAATTGAGTTCAATCTCAGAATTTCATAGACTGGTCTTGGTGGTACATGCCTATCAGCTCAGTACTCAGAAGGTAGAAACAAGGGAATATGAAGTTCGATGAAATCCTTGGCTACATAGTGTGTTACATAACAGCCTATGATCATTGGGACAATATCTCAAATGTATAAGTAAATGAATGAATGAATGCAAAATAAACACACACACACAAATTCAATATGAAGTCATTGTCAGTATAGAAGAAAATATAGGAAAAAGGAGATTTGCAAAACTTTCTATATTATTATTTAAAAAATCACCATTCCTACTTTTAATATTACTTGGTTAGTTTTGTAAGATAAAGATTTAGGATCCTCTAATATGGCTAAACCCCAAACTCTTGTACTTTGATTTCTTATCTACTATTTTATCTTCAGAATTAGAGGGAAAAAACCTCCAGTGCTCTTAAAATGGACTTCATGAATATTAGATGGAGCCCTTATTGTCCAAGACGGCCAACAAGTCTTTATAACCATTTTCTACAAAGCATTCTATAAGGGATTTCGGTTTAAGCACCAGGAAAAGATTCACAGAGAAAATATTTCAGTGATCACAGCATACACTCATCAGGTTTTCATTTTTTTCTTAGTTTTTTTGTTTTTTGAATCATGACATCTTAGTGTAAAAGCTCTGTCAGTACCACGGGATGAGTCTTAATTCCCAGTATAACTGCTACTTTATTTCATATTTGATTCCCCTTCTCCATTGCACTGAATTTTTCATTGCCCCTGTATCCTACACTTTAGAAAATCCAAGTTTTCTCTTCTCACTTAATAAAAATATTGCCAACTATTTTTGGAGGCTATATATAATACTGGAAAGTTAATTTACATATACATCTGCATATGTATATTCATGTGTATTTTTACATGCTGAATAATAAACAGAAGTCATAAACATAATGTCTTTATCAGTGCTTATTTTTTGCATCATTTTATATTCCTATTTTGTTTATACAAGTTTATTTATCTGGATCATAAGAAAATAAGGTATTTTTATGGGCTTTATTCCAAAAAAATTGATGAGATCCCTTCATAATAAGTTACAAAAGTTTTAACAGTGATGATAATGGTGGCACAACTTATAACATGGAAGTGTCTAAGACAGGAGGATCATGAGTTCCAGACAAATTTGGGCCAAATAAGGTGATACTGTTTCAAAATAAAAAGTTTTATCATGTATATTAATGTGTTATTTTATTTAGTTCTGGATTTAGTTGTCTACTACAGTTACATTTATGTTGATAAAAGGAGAGAGAATAATTGCTACTAGAAACTATAGGAAACAGAAGCCAGTTAGCCAAAGGACATATTAAGATTTAGCCATGTAAAATTCATTTCACAGGACCTAGATCTTTACTTGTTATTGATACTGCATCATCATGTATGTAAAATACATGGAAAGACATATTTATTACTATGAGCCATAGTAAAAATATGTTAAAATGTGGTTAACATAGAAATTAAACTGCACTACAGAGCCTGGCCTTTGGAAATAAGCAGCAGGGTACTCTCTGTCTACGAATCCCCAACTTATATTTTGATGGTTTTCTAACTCAAATTCCAAAACAAGCTCAAATCAATAGCAACACTCATGAGACGTAGTATCACTCTTGGGTCATATATTTGAATGCTTGTTAGAAGGTTGACAGAACTTTTTGGAAGCATTAGGAGGTATATCCTTGATCCAGAAGATATATCACCAGGAGTGACCTTAAGATTTCAAAGGCCACACCATTCCCAGTTAGATTTCCTGCTGTCTGTCTCTTGCTTGAGGATCAGACATGAGTTCTGAACTACTTATACAACACCATGGCTGCCCGCTGTCATGCTTATCATAATGGTCATGGGCTCTCTGGAATAGTGAGCTGCAAACTGAATTCTTTCTCCATAAGTTGCTTTGATCATGGGTCTTTTCACAGCAATAGAAAATAAACTAAAATAGTTAGCTGGAGAATGTTGTAACTAGATAACCTGGTTCAAATTCTGGCCCCACCTTTAAGTATTCCTCCCTCAAGCAATACTTAATTCCACCTTAAGATGTTTCTTCTTCCTCTACTGAAAATCACTGACAATAATCCTAAATTACAAGAATTATGGTGATAGTTATAAAAATAACTTAATATATCCATAATACAGTCTCTGCAAGGTGAACTATAATAATTTTTATGGCAATTATTTTATTTTTACAGCCATATTTAAAATGAATACAAATGTTTGTGCTATATCTATGTTTCTGATAACACGACATAAAATGTATATGGTGTGTGTGTGTATGCATTCTTTGATTCTCCCTCTGAAAGCAGCATAGGACATGGATTTAAGATCAGTGGGGACACAGTGGCTGATTTGCTTTAATCAAGTACAGAAGATGAACAGAATTATAAAATGGTATTTGAGTATCATCACCAGACATATTCCCTTAGTGATTATGATTTTTATACTCCTAAACAGAACACTTCTCTTTTACTATTGTTATCTAAGGAGTCTAACTCATTTTTATTAGCATAATTTTACTGATTCCTTGTGAATTTCACTTCATGCATCCCAATCTCAGTCCTTTCCCAGTCATTCTGTATTGGCTCCTCACCTCCAGAGTAACCCCAAAGAAAACTTAAAAGTATTAATTAAAAACAAAGCAATCAAAAGATTCACTTTGCTCCTCCATGATTTTCACCTCTCCAACACTTCCTCATTTGTTTTAGTGGCACTGGGAGTTGCAGTGTGTCATGGAGTATACCCTTTTCTCTACTCAAGTTTACTTACAAATGTTCATTTCAATGAGATGTTGATCTGGTTCAAGCCTCTGGCTTCTGGTATATTATCAATATGGACACTCACAAAACCTCCTGTTGGATATCCTTCTGTTTCCCCAAGTCATAAAAATTCTGTGGTTATGATTTTGCAGAACCAGTCCCTCCTGCATATCATAGATAGGGTAGATGTTCAGGTGGACCAATTCAAAGGCGAGTCTGGGTGGTAGCGGACTTGGTCAATCCTGGCTGCTGTGACTACCCCTCTTTGGCAAGGGGTCGAGCCAGCTCTTCTGCTGCAGTGGACAATGAGGTGGCAGGGCCAGCTCTACCAGAATCAACAAAGGGTGGTGCAGGTTCAACCTAACCCTCAAATTTTAACACACATGGTTCCTCTGCCCCCCTGTGGTAACATGGACCACAGATATCATCTTGAACCCCAGGTGCAGCAGGACCATGAACCTAGGCATGACCCCCAGCACCAGATTGGGCCTGAGCATTACCATGTCCCCAGTGGCAGCAAAGGCTACTCAGATCAGTATGCCCTTGGCAGCAGCATGGCCCTAGAACACCAACATAGCCTCAGGTGTGGGATTAGATCTTGGGCATCTGTGTGTGGGCTTTTTTGTCAACAAGGGCCACAGACATCAATATAGACCCCAGCTGCAGTAGGACCACAGAGCCAGACATGCTACTTAGCAGAAGTTTTGGCCTTTATGTGAACGTGGCTCCAGCTGGCAACTCAGATCAGCAGGGCTCCAATGGCAGTGTGACCCTCAGACACCAACATGGATTTGGGTAGTATGCCAGACCCAGGAATCCACATAGCCTTAGATGGTAACAGCAATCATGGATAGCACAGATTACTCATATCAGCCTGGCCGCAGGGGCAGCATGGTTCTCAGACAGCAACATGGACTCAGGTTGATGATTAGACCCCAGGTATCTGCTCAGTCTTCAGTTGTAACTGAAGCCATAGATATCAACACAGACTCTGGCTATTGTAGGGCCATGGACCCAGACCCTTAGCAACATTTCAAGCCCAGACTTCATCAAGTCCCTGGGTGGCAGCTCAAGCTACTCACTTTGGCATGGCCCTGGATAAAGCATGGCCTTGAGACAGCAACATGGCCACGTGTGGTAGCCCAGACCCAGACTGCAGGTATCCGTGTGGCCTCTGGTGCCAACATGGGCCATGGACATCAACACAGACCCCTGCTGAGGAGGACGACAGGATATCTAATTCTTAACTCAGAAATTATTTGTTAAATGTGTAATCAAAATAATAAAATACTACAATGAGAAAGTTTCACATCAAAATTTCATGTGAAACTTAATTCTTATTAAAGCTTAATTAAGACATGGGCCTTTAGGGATATGATTAAGCCCAATTGACTTTCTACCTACAAAAACTAATTAATATCGCATTAAAGAGCTAAAGGCAATAGGAATCCTCCACTCAAAAACTTTACATCTTTCCATCTCCTTTGACATGTCATGACACAACAGCTCTCTCTGACTTGAATCTCCATAAAGGGGTTTTCCTATACTGTAAACATTGTCATGCGAGTCTCTAATTCCTTCATTCATAGGATACTTGCTAAGAACTTTCTTTCCTAGTCTTCAGCGATCAATTCCAAGTCATGTAGTCACTCTAAATCACTGCTGTTGGAGTGATAAATACTTTTAATTTTCAGGCTGATTGATAAGACCACTACAATGATGAATAATGGTGGATTATACAGGAGTTACTATGCACTTGTTTTATCCCCACCAGGTCACACAGAAAAGTAAAAGAAATTTAGAAAAAAAAATAATGTAGGGAGAAAAATATTAAAGTCACCACAATTTGCAATAAATAACTACAAGATTTAATAAAAAATAATCTGCAAGATAAATTTAAAAACAATGTTTAATATTTAGAATAATGATGCTCCAAATTATATGTACAGTGTTTTAATTATGATATTATAAAGGATAGGTCATGCACATTCTACAGCTGGAAGATTCAAACAGATGCCACTTATGAAAACTCTATACTTTATTATTGCCACAAGATTGATAGTAAAAAAGTTAATTTTTATAAGAACACAAGATATTAGTTTCCCAGACCCTGCAAAGGGCCTGCACATCAATAGATTTAAAATAGGTTCAGGGAAATTGTCTCAAGAGCAATGGGGGAGGAGGAGAAGGAAGATATCTCAGGCATGATCTATTAACTATGATTTAATCTATCTTATCTAGAGGGATCCTTTATTATTCCCTTTTTAATGGAAATCTCTCTTGACAACCAATATTTCAGAATATTAATACCAAGAAAAAGTATTGTAATTTGAGGGCTTGATATGTATATATTTTTGTATATCCACACATTCATTAGACAAGCATTTTGTGCCTAATACATACAATCATGGGCTCTTAATCTTCTCAGAGCTAAGAATCTAGAAGATAACTGTAAAATAGGTGTATGACAAGTACAGAAAATAAACTGCCGCAAATCTGTTACCATTAGTTTAGTAAGAGCTTACAAAGTCAGGGTATGTAGTGAATAAAACAAAGTCAAAGTGTGTACTGAAGACGCAGAGACACAGAAAGTCCTGCTCTAAGGAAATCACAAATCACTTGACTTCCTTGTCCCAAGGATAGTAAACTTCTTTTGAATTTCTCTAATGTTTGCAATGAGAAGTACAAAGTACAGCCTGCCTGCTATATTTTTCACTACCCTATCCTTTCTGAAACACAATAAAAAAATCCTTCTGTAACATTTTGATGTGGGAGTGATTTCTTTCTAATCTTTTGCTTTCATTGGTTAATTAATAAACTGCCTTGGCCCATTTGATAGGCCAACCCATAGGTGAGTGGAGTAAACAGAATGGAATGCTGGGAGAAAGAAGCTGAGTTAGGCAGTCGCCATGATTCTCCCACTCCAGACAGACGCAGGTTAAGATCTTTCCTGGTAAGCCAGCTCGTGGTGCTACACAGAATATTAGAAATAGGTTAGATCAATATGTAAGAGCTAGCCAATAAGAGGCTGGAACTAATGGGCCAGGCAGTGTTCAAAAGAATACAGCAGTGTTCAAAAGAATACAGTTTCCGTGTAATTATTTTGAGTATAAAGCTAGCCAGGTGGCGGAATGCAGCCTTTTCCACACAACAGAGTGGCTCCGCGGGCGGCTGGGTGCCAGGAACGTAGCCCGCCGCTCATATTTCAACAACATTTAAAGCTCTTTTATTAAAAAATGTCAGTAAAGCAATAGATGTTGGATGTCTAAATCATTCTCATGGACTATGTACTAGTTCCAAAAGGACTAACCAAGATTATTCCAATTTCCAGCGGTGGAACAGTGACCCAAGAGCAAAGATTTCTTGGAGAAAAAAGCTATGTCTTTTCATATGTACTTAAATAAAGAATTCCTGCAGCAGAATTTCCTAGTGTGGTTACAGATATAGATCCCTTAAGCTAATATGGAGAACTTGTTTGAAATCCATGGTTATCGATAGCACCAGAGACCTACAGAGTTGAGAATCTGTAAACTCAGGGGTCATGTATGAATCTTTCATTCACTATATTTCAGAACTTTAAGTTACACAAGGTAGGGAGTGGGCAGCCAGTCTTACAACATTTCTGGCTATCTATGTAGAGGCAATAGAAATAATCTCCATGGGGAAGAAAATGAAAACAAAGGCAATGAATAAAGTTTACTTGGTAGACTACATATCTAGTATGTATGAAGCCATGAGTATAATTCTACCCACCACATAAAACAGGTACAGTAATCCTAGCACTTAGGAGGTAGAAACAAAGAGGATCAGAAATACAAGGTCACATTCAGCTACATAGCCAGTTCAAGGCCAGCTGAGGACTCGTATAATTCTGTTTCAAAAATAATCAAACAGAAGAACAAAGAAAAAATCCAGACAATTCACTACTGTGCCATTAAACAAATCTTTGTGGGTTCTACTTAGTAATAAGTTTTTCTACACATATTAGTACACTATGATAAACAAAACCAAGGTAAGTGTTCCTTTGATAGAAAACACTCCTGTTTTTCCTTGTCACAGAAGCCACAGACTATAATAAAGTCAAGCAAGGGATATATTTCAGCTAAAACCTCAGTTTCTTTGGATGAATTCAAGGGCTCCACAAGGTGCCTCGTGTGTGTTGCCAAAAAGTTCCTATGTGGTCACATCTGCAGTATTAATGGTACAATGGTTTCAATACCATCACTTATTTACCAAACATTTATGTAACCCCACTACTGACAGAGACAGACATAAGGAGCACTGTGCTTTTCTAGTTCCCCTTCTGCAAGCCTGGGAGATTAATTCGGTCCACTTTTATGCTTCAAGTTCTAATAGTCACATAGTCTAATAGTCAGTTTCTGCCTGTCTTCTGTCTCTCTTTGTCTCTGCCTCCACTCACCCATCCCAATACACACACACAATATAGTTGCATATGCTAGGCTGGCACTCCTAACCTTCATGCTGTACCTCATGACTTCTGAGATTAGAGGTATGTGTTATCTTTTGGAACTGAGAAATATGTTCTCTAACAAGAACTGTGTTGCATGCATTTGAAGCTTTAAACAGATCCATGTTTTATACTTGCTTACTTGCCACAGACTGAAGTGGTGTGATTCTCATTTTCTGGCATCTTCCTGTTCAAAAAAATCGGTTGTATTCTTCATGATATATTGAGGACATATGAAAGATGCCCACTGAAAATATGATCATCTTTTCTTACAATGGTTTTTTAAACATGAAAGGTCTTCTTTGGGGATAAAATCCCGAAATTCCCTTTCTCAAATTCTGGAAATAAAAAATTGATCACCGTGTTTTGTTTTCAATTATGGGGAGTTATTTAATTTTGTACTAAGTATTCACTACTCACAGTGACTATTTCTTGGCTGAGTTGTTAACTACTAATGCTTTGCTTTGTAAGTAATTAAACAAACCCAGAACTTTCAATAGCTTTTCAAATGGATTTTTGTAATATTGTAAGATAAGTAAAACAACCAATGTTTTGTGATATTCTGGAGAGTTTGGGGCACATTTCCATTGTGCTAAGTAATCAGGACTCCCTTAGTTTCACAAGTAACTCAAGACTTTGAAAGTCTACATACCATGATCCCAAGATCAGAGCCACATTTAGAGTGCAAGGAAAGGAGGAAGGACATAAGAACAACTGCAACTCTCATTAGAGTCGGCTAGAACACAGTGTGACGAATAAAGACCTGGAAATTTCCTTTAGGTTTCCTTCCCAGAACTAACTTTCCCCAAGACTCTCATGGGCCCCTTTGCATGGTTTCATAGCTAGGACTTGCAGTCACAGCAGCACACGTGGGAGCAGAAGAGAAATCAGGGCTTTGGCACTCTGAGTAAATTACTTTCCACTGTATGAATGAAAGAGAACAGACTGCAGCAGAGAAGAGCATTGTAAATAATTTTAAGTGTGCAATAGCACATAACATCGATTTGACTGACCTGGTAACTTGGCATCAGCCCAAGCAATCATTCCCTAAGCAGGATTTATATCCTGTGTTGTCAAAAAGAAGTACACATACACATTTAGGTACTGCCTTGTTAGTCTTTTCAATTAGAAAATACTATAGGATTACCTTGCTGTAAAAAATCAACCCCCATATGTTTTTCCTGTAAAGTTAATAATTTCCAGTGGTATTAAGAAATAATTTATGTTTCACATTTATTTAAGTATTCAATTGAATCTTTTTGAAGGTATATACAGAGATTTATTTGAAAAGTGTTGGAGGACTATGATACATATTTATGATTACAAATATAGGAATTAGACAGAAAAACTTCCATTTTTATTTTGGAGGTATTCTTTATCTTCATCTAAAATTATTCCTGGGATTTAAGTGAAATTGTCAAGGCAATTAAAATTGTTTAAGTGTTCCTTTCTTTCTTGGTTAAGTGGCAATGCTGAGATCCACACTTAAAAACATAAAACAGAGATACAAAAATATCCACTGTTAATGTTGTGTCTTCATATTACCAGGATAAATGCCAAGGAGTATATCAGAGTTAGTGACGAGACTTCCGTCAAGGGCTTCAGAGTCTATGGCTCCATATGAGACTGAAAAGCTTTGGGATTACAGTTGGATTGCCAGCCATAATGGCTTGCACAATTAGACCTTGTTGTATTTTTCTTTTTATTTTGTAATAGCATATTTTGTGATCATGAGGTATAAACTCAGCTTTAATTTGGGTAATAGAGATGCCTGTCAAGGGCTAACATACACTTCTTATCTGTTGTATGTCTTTTCTTGCTTATACCTTGCTAAAGCTGTACGACACATGGGGATAACCCCTAGAGAAATTTTCATCTAATGTATACAAACTAAATCTATACAAGTTTTATTAGTCTATTGTTGTAAAATGGCTGCTTGTTTGTTCCCAGCTGCCCAGACTCCCGAAATAATCACAGAAACTATATTATTTAAAACACTGCTTGCCCAAGGACTCTAGCATATTTCTAGCAAGCTCTTACATATTAAATTAACCCATTTCTATTATTTTATATTTTATCACCGGGCTTGTGGACTACCTAGAAGCTTGTGTCTTTCTCCTCTGGTGGCTCCATGGCATCTCACTGACTCTGCCTTCTCCCAGCATTCAGTTTAGTTTTCCATGCCTACCTCTATTCTGCCCTGTGCACGCCTAAGACAGTTTCTTTATTAACCAGTGGTATTCGCAGCATATAGAAGAGAATCCCTCATCAATGAATGACAGAGACAGAGATTTCTGGATTCTAACCTGTGGGTTTTATTTTTAATCACTCTCTGACTTTTCTCTGAAAATCGGCTTACAAACTAGGCTCCTTTATGTTTCTGTCCACCTTATTTTGTCGATTTTGGTTTGGCAAGCTTTCTTCAACTTTTATTCTCTTTTTTAGAATAGATACCTTTTATAATCAGGACAGCAAGGGGAGAAATTTGGTAGTGTAGCCCAAATGGTGAAAGGCAATGAAATGCAGGTTAGAAAAAGAAGAGATTATTCTGTTATCACAAAAGTGTTGAACTGTCTCACTAACCCTCCAATAGCAGCACCCTAAGTAGTCTTTTCTCCACCACAGTTTCCTATGTAGCTGTCAACTAATGTAAGACTAGAAAAAGTGACAAAATTTCTGGGGAAAGAAGAGCAAATGAACCACACAGAGCACAGCCTTAGAGGGCAATGTGAACTCTACTAAGAGAACAGAAGTGAGGACAGCCCAGAGCTGTGAGATGTTACCCCAAACTCTAGACTTTCCAGATACTTATTGTATGGAAGTGTTTCAGTTTGATGAGCACCCGGTTATGAGTCATTTAAAATGAATAACTATTTTGGTTTATCAATTGTTGGGAGCCATGTGGGATCTCAGATCAGCATATGACCCCACTGGGTTTCCTAAGAGCAAAGCATCCATGGAAATGGACTCTTCTTGAGGATCAGTAGTCTATGGGACAGCATAAAAATTTGCAAATTTGTGCAGATTGCAAGTTCTTTTCTTTCTCATTATATTGGTGATTCTTTGGGTAGGTTTTAGATTTACTTTGTCAGTCATACATACATACAATAACTGCAATTTTCCCTGGAAATTCTTCCCTTTCTCAACTATTTTTCCTTAAGTTTCAGCAGGGGACTAGTGTTTCTCAAATCTCTTATCTGGAATTATTAACTACGACTCCTAATCCTGGGCACTTTTCTCACTCAATAGACACAGTTAGGTACATATAAGAAACATCACTTGGAACATTTCCTATGTCTCATAGATCTGGAAGGGAGAGCAAGGCATGAAGACATAGAACAGGGAGAGGCCTCAAGAATACACAGTGTCAACTGTTGTGAGTGTTCCCTGGACACCAAGTGTATAGAACCAATGATAGCATCTAGTATGACCCAATGGGGGAAATGTAATAAAAAAATACAGGAGAGAGAGATCCATCTTTACCATATATAGGAGCTTATAATGGTGGAAGAAGTGTGGTATAGTGGATGAAAAAAGAGTGCCTTATCAGAGTCTGCATTTTACAGAGAGACTGAGACATGGGACCCTCTTGTAGAAAAGGGAACTGTATAAAATCATTCATGTAGACATTCAAGAATTAATTGGGTTTAAATATTGTCCATTAAGGCACTGTATCCATGCCTATTACTTTGTAACTTTGTAACCATAAGTAGCTTTCAGCTGACATAAGTGCTGCAAGAGCAAGATATGTCTGCTTCCTATTTAGTTAAGCCTGCAAAAATGCTGAACTCTATATCTAGAATAAGGTAATGTAGGGGGTGGGAGAGTGTAATGGAGAATGATAAGAGATTTCATAATTATGATGTGTTCATTAAAATATGATGCAGTTCTTAAAGGTCAAAAATTGGAGTCAATAATAAAGATGTTCATGTAACCCCGGTAAGAAAAAACTCTGTTTATGTATAAATAAAGATGGCTTGAGCTATTTGGGGCCACTTGAGTGCAATCCATTTGGTGGTCAGATTTTTTCCTGGTGCTGATGCCCCTTCCCTCAGGACCCGACCTGAACCTGATATCAGACTGGACCCCAGCAATTAATGAGAATAATTTATTCTAAGTTGAGCACAGAAATCTTGTACTAACTTGGAGGTCAGCAGAATTTTCTCAACTGTAAAATAAAAAAAAAATCAACTAGCTTAAATGCTAAATTAAATGTTCCAATTTTAGTTTAAATATACAGAAAGAGAATATTAGTGGAAGTTGACTTGGTGTTAAAAATGGGTCTTGGGTACCAGGAAAACTACTAGATAACCCAAAGCATCTCAATATGGAGAAAGTTTTCCTTTTACAGAGGGTAAATAGCCATATCAAAACAAGCAGGCAAGCACACGCGGGTCCCGTTTGGTTTTTATTCCTAACACTGAGGCAAAAAAGGTCCTGTGGCTCACTCTGAGTGGTCAAAACTTAGCTTCTCATTCTTACATGATTGGAAATTCAAAGCAGCACAGCTGATAAGCAAGGAGCAACTATTCAGAGGAGGATGCTATGCTCAACATATATTTTGATTTCAAGGAATGCTGGCCTTGGAGGAATGTAAATTTGTGCCAACCAACTTTTTTGGGGGAGGCAGTTGTTTTGAGACAGGGTTTCTCTGTGTAACAGCTCTGGCAGTCCTGGATCTCACTTTGTACAACAGACTGGACTTCAACTCATAGAGCTATGTCTGCTTCTGCCTTTGCAGTGCTAGTATTAAAGATGTGCGCCAATACCACCTGGTTAACTTTATTTTTAATGAGTTTTGCCTTAGCTAACTTTTTGATATAAAAGACAACACATTTCTATTACATTCCCCCCCATCCTGGAAAAGAGTAAGCTACAGAAATAAAAGATGTCAGTATCAACTTGTGTCAAGATCACAAAATGGCTTACAGGGTAAGTAAAACATCACAAAATTTTATCTTCTACTTCCAAATGGGGTATGTTATATGACTTCACTTATTATTTAAAAAGGGGGGGGGGGCTGTAGATCATTTCATTTCACACCTAGGACTCAGAGAAGAATGAATACTCATAGGAAGGGCTGCTGAGTTTCAAGTCAAGCGAAATTGGCATAGAGCCATGACAGAACAGTGTAGATATGGAAAGGTAGAATGCATGTTTTATGACCAGCCAAGGGATTCAAAGCCAAAAGCCATATTTAATAGAAAGAAGGCACAGAGATAACTATGATTAACTAAAAGTTAGTTTCACAGTGGTGATTTCTGGACCAATAGCATGCTTGCAAGAGAGAATGGATACCTAGAAATGCACAGAACATCTTGGCTAGGGATGTTCCAGTGGCCCCTCTAGAAATGTAGCTGTAGTTTATAACTCACATTGCATGCTTCTGAACAAGTGCAACTAGGCAAGAAAAGGAAGCAACATTGAAAGAGCTTGATGCAGTTTCATAGAGCTGCATTCTCTCCTCTCTTACACATAAAAGCTGTGAAACGGGGAGAAGACCATTCTTCTTTTAAGGATGAGGAAGGGTGCAGACAGCTCTCAACCCAGGGTTTTCTTTAGAGCTCAAGCAAGGGAAAGCATGTCAGTCCTGTGATCAACTTAGGAAATAAGCACAAGCATCGCAGGAAGCCAAAGCTGCTGTCAATCGCCCTCCTCCCCCTCAGCCGTGGATATATTTAAACCAAGTAATAATGAAACAAACTGGCAGCTGGCACTTGCACAGTGCCAACTTGAAACTCCTCACAAGGAAACTTTATTTCTAGACAGTTTTGATTTCTCTTTTGAAAATTTTCATTTGTTGTTTATTTTAAAGTTGCATTTCTAAGTAAAACATTGGAATGAGATGAACAAAATTGCTAACAAAATGTGACTTGTGTAATTTGTAGGTTTTAAATTTTTCAATCTTCTGCTACACAGGCATCTACATGTGATCCATGGTATAGCACAAGCCCATCAATTCAGATATTCAGACCACAGTTTCTCACATAGCCAGGCTCTAAATCTTCAATCAGCCCCTTAGGGCAGATGAAGAGCCCTATTTAAACTACTGGCCTTCTTATATATCACAGTCACTAAGACTACATTGTCATCCTACAGTCTGCTGGACAATTATTTGCATTCTACAAGTTAGAAAACCAAGGCTTAAAAAAATAATTTGCTGAGGGAAAGGCAGCTTTCCATGGCAGATTCCAGCCTCACATCTTTTTGCCTCTGTTGCTCTAGCTCTTCTGGATCTCTGACAACACATGATGTGCTTCCCCCTAAGAACTTATTTTCTGTTTTGTTTGGGGTCAGTTTTATTTAGCTTTAGGAAAAGGAAGCCTAAAGTGATTGCTACTTAAAACAGACACACCACTTTAATTCTTTAGGAAAAAGAAGCCTAAACTGATTGCTGCTTAGAATAGACACATCTAATTCTTTGACAGCCAATGTGAAAAAGAACATGCCACATGATGCCAGATGTTTGAGTTCATGTGACCACATCTGCATATATTATGGTAGCTGTACAGTCTTTGAGCCATCTGAAACTACTTTCCTGTCTTCACCTGTTGTATGAGAGCTAGGCCTAAATGTGTGTATTATAAAGCCAAGCACATAAACAAATAAGTGAAAAAAAATGGCTGGTATGCATTTTACCACCTAAACAAGAATATTAAAATTTAGCAACACTAAATTCAGACATAGTGGAAATTCTGTAGAGAATTTCATTACCTTGCATGCTCACTTCTAAAAACAATACAGGGAAGAATTCTATTTCTTCTGAAATAGACTCTGGAGAAGAAGCTGCAGGGCATCATGCTTTCACTAATATCTGAGAAGAAATGATCCCGCTGGTGCTGCCAACACGTGCCAATGTGTCTCAGCTTGTGCTCCCAGTAACAGGTGTTTGCAGGCTGGCAAAACGGAGGGTGAACCTCCTCCTCCCAATTTGCCTGTCTTTCACTTGTCAAGGGTTTTGACAGGCATTTTACAGTTCTCTGTCACACATTTTTCAGCATGGCTGAACAGGATGCTACTTAAAGCAATCAAAATCAAAGAACTCTGAGAATGGCCTCTCTGGATTTCTATTTAATGACAAGCATGGGGTGTTGGTAGTCTTTCCCCTTGACATATGCCCCCTTCACTCATTCTTCTGGTGGGTGGTCATTAAGTTCAAAAGTTTGTCCATTGGTAACTGGGCTGTTCTGTTGATTTAGTGTCATCTTTGGCTTTAGTCCCTGTTTAAGGGCTAAATTATTGCCTTCTTTGTGCCAAGAAATCATACATATAAATAATCCTTATCCACATCACTCTTCTTTTAGTGTTCATGTCTCTAATTTTTAACGTCTCAGAAGAGCTCCCAAATGATACTCCAATACATTATAGTATTTATTATTAGAACTAAATTTAGACACATAAAATATTTTATGAAGTAGCTTATTCTTTGCCAATTTCATGTTTGCGTATAATATATTCTTGTCATCACTCATTACTCCACCCTTTCTTATTCTTTCTTCATCTGACACCCAATCCCCCATTAAATCTCTATCCTATTTTCATGCCTTTTGTTTTGTTCTTATTTTGCCCTTATGACCACAGGTTTTAACCAGGCCAGTTCTGTCCACAAGTAAGGAGCATGAGTAAGGAGCACCAGTGGCTACAGCACTGCAGACAATGACTTTCTTCGCCCAGCAGCCCTCAGTTTCTGGTGGCTTCATCAGCAACTGAATGTTTATGGGATCAGTCCCATGGAGGCTCTGCAGAGGAACTGCAGCTGCTGTGAGACATGAGTGCCATGTCCATGCACTCCCCTAAGCCAGTATTTCACAGGCCTCCTTCCCAATCACTCAGGTTTTCTTTCAATTCTTTCCCAGTGATTTGTAAACCTTGGTATGCGTGCATGTGTGTGTGTGTGTGTGTGTGTGTGTGTGTGTGTGTGTTGGGGGGTGTTACAGGTGAATTGTTAAGTCTGAGCAGTCAACAGTCGCATGTTCTCAGTTCTTTGCCCAGCCATGAATCTCTGCACCAATTACCATGCACTGCTGAGAGACTGAGAACAGCACTGTAGCCAGAGCAAACTTTTAATGAGTTTATTACTCACTAAAAATCAGGCCACAAGCTACTCATGACTTGGGTCCCACTGATGTGCCAAAACATGTGTATAGAGGTGGGGGTGGAGTTGTTCAGAAAAGAAAGACAAACAAAATGCTTAATTAACATGGAAAATCCTAGTTAGATGTTGGCTGGCACTAGCTAATGGGAACATTTCTTTCCTAGGATATGAGCATTTGTACTGATTTTCATTTCAGTTTGTTTATAAGTGAGCTGAAGATGTTGAAGTTGTCACAGCCAAATGGTCTCCTAATAAAAGATTTTTAGCACTGGAATTTAATAATTCCTAAAGATTACACAATTAAATAAATAGTAATATGATGCATTTCCATACCTGAAAATGGTGTTTCCTTGAAGTAAATGATGTTGGTTTTCTCTTAACTTTGCAAGCTTTCTGGTTAGTGGTCAACATAGTGATAAAGTCACTCTTGTCCTACACAAACAATCACATCATCATTGAGATTCATATGGGTGTATTATCAAATATCTTTAGGCAGAAGGAAAAATGTACATTTTCTCTGATCTGCTTTGCACACTCACTGGCAGCATATTTTCCTTCATTGAAACTTATTATTCTAGACATTGCTTGCATAGCAAAAAAAAAAGTTTAAATCAATTTGCATTACTAAGCTAGTATTTTGCAGCTTAAATTGAACATAGGGTTCCTGGGAAATAAAAAGGGCCACCCTACACATATGCACACATGGATGTTTAAATACCATACACTCACCTACAACTTCACTATTAATTCTAACTTCTCATATTGTTAAATGCCTGAGAAGTTCTGCAGGCCAAGATCATATAGCCATGTTTTATTTTCAGACCTTGATCAGCTCATAAAAGGTTCACAAAAGACCAACTTTCTCCTCTAAAGAGGACTTTGGTTGGCCAAGTGCACTACTGAGTTCCTATGAAACATTGGTGTTTGCAGCTGCTGGGTGACCAGGGTGAGTGATAGGTCAACAAGTTTCTTGTTTTTGATGGCAGTTTTCAGTGATAATTTCGAGTGCTACTTAAGGGATTTTTGTCCCTTGGTTTCTCATTGCTCTACCTGTCTCTACAACCAAGGAGTATGCCTCATTTTAAAACAAACAAAGATTAAAAGGAGAATCTTAATGATGAAAAGGAAATTAAACAATTATATCATCTGATCATCTTTCATAGGATAAAATTTATGCAATAAAATAGTATGTGACTTTCCCAAGAGCATATTATAGATGGATGATGCTCTGTGTCTTCATTCCCATGATCATTCCAACATATTATACTGAGTATGCCATTCAAAGGTAGGTAAGGTTCAGGTACTGGTGAAGGCTAACTGAACTACAGATATGAGTTCCATTCTCAGAGCTTCTGATTTACCAATAAATATGACAAGAGTCTAAGAAATTACATTTCCCATGAGTTATGTCTTAGGCAGTACTGACACTGCCCATCCAGCTCAAGAACCACTGAAATATACTCGTTACCAAAAGGAATAAGTAATTTCTCTTTGTTCCCATTCATTTGTTCAGTCTTCTATTTACTCTCTTAAATATTTATTGAACACAATCTCTGTTTCTTACCTGCTGAGATGGGAAACATGAAGATAACTCTAAATCAGTCCTCTTCAGGATTTCACAAGTGGGGAGGAGCAAATGTATAATCAAGCAGTTAACAATCTTTTCAATACAATGATAATAGTCAATGCAAAAATAATGGTTGCGTATTCTTAAAGCTAAAAGACTCTTCAGAGAAGACTTCATGAGAGAGGTGGCATTTGGGTGGAGGATGAGTGGACAAGAAAAACTAATTAGGTGAAGTGGGATTACTCTCCTAAAAGAACAACCCATGCAAAAGTGTTTAGAGGGTCCTTCTTTGCTAAGAATGAGGAGCAGGAAGACGTCAGGAAACAGAAGCAGTTGAAGATAAAAGGATGTAGGGTCCATAAATGAAAGGCATTTTATACTTTACAAGTTTCAGATATTGAAGTGTTTTTACTTTAGATAATGTTATAGATGTATTCAATGAAATTTATATCTATGCCTCATTTTGCCTTTCTAATTCTCCCCAAGACATCCCCCTCCCAACTTTCTAGAATTTTTCTTTGCTAAATCACTAAGAACAGTTAAAATTGCCCATAAGTATATGGGTGTAGAGCCATCCAGTGGCGCACGAGAAGCCCACCAATGGTCACTGCCTCAACGAAGAGCAATTCCTCTTCCAGCAATTATCCACTGCCAATAAATCCTCAGTAAGAGGTCTAATTTGCTCTGTTGTTCTGAGCCAGTGGCAGCTTAGTTTATCATGTTGTGAGAGTGCAGCTGCAGGGGAGGACTGTTTCATCTCAGAGCCAAGGAACAGCATGATAGAAAAAATACTTATCCTATTTTTCCTTTTGAGAGAACACTCTGCAATGACACCAATAGGCTCCACTGGAGACCAGTTCCATAGCACACAAAACTTTAGGAGACATCGGGGATCCAAATTATATTAGATGCTAAGAAAACCACCATGTCAATACTCTTAGTACCTCAGCCAAGTCACTAAGGAGTTATCATTGAGAACTCCCTTGGGCAGATGGCTCACTACTCCAGGACTCAGTGATCTCATCTGTAAACAGGGTAGCTAAATGGATAAAATGGATCAGCTCATGGAAAACATTAACAATGCTTTGCAAAAAGAAAAAATAAAAATTTTAATTCTACACTTCATAGTGTATAAAATTATTTTAAAAAAGAAACAGAAAAAGAAAGTTATCTAAGAGGCAGGCATGGTGCACATACCTATAGTTTAAAACATGGAAGATAATGAGTTACAGGCTAGCGTGGGATATACAGTATGAGACACTATTACAGAACAGTAATGTACAATAAGTGAATAAATAAATTTCACCCAACGAAATTTATTCACCTAAGGAAAACACGAGTAGATAAAAAAAAATTATTGTAAAGAAAAATACTCCACTGACCAAGACTGTTATCATTCTCACTACATCATGATACTTAGAATTGGATAGGGATTTAATCTAGCATGTCACTCATTGTTAGGTAGGTTAGATCTTGAGGGACTGTTTAATAGGCCTTCCAAAAATAGAACAGCAAAAATAGGTAGACCTTGTCACAGCCCCAGGGAACCATGCAAAGTATTATGGTTGTATACCTGATGTATCCAAAACAGGATATGAATAACAAGGTGACAGTGGCTGAAGACAGCTAATCAGATCAGAGCAGTTTCAGGAATGGTCCCAACAGTAAGTAGAACATGTGCAAAACAGTATTATTCTTTTGGGCAATCTTTCAACTTTAATGCCTACATCTATTTCTGCATCTTACATAAATCTACTTAAAACAAACTGAGCTTTGGGGTAAAATGGGCTTCCAAGAAGATGTCTCTTCCCTGGAAGTGGAGGAGAGGAGTATAACCCCCATGCCTGCTACAATTGTTGCTGCTGCTTCTCAAATTCGTTCACTCTCTATTTCTAAAAGATGTATTCTTGCTTCGGTGCTTGTTCTAATTCACAACTGTTGAAATAGGAGCAGCGGGCTGCGTCCCACCACCCGGCTAGCTTTACACCCGAAATAATTACATGGAAACTGTATTCTTTTAAACACTGCCTGGCCCACTAGTCCCAACCTCTTATTGGCTAATTCTCACATCTTGCTTTAACCCATATTTAATAATTTGTATAGTACCATGAGGTGTGGCTTACCAGGAAAGATTTTAACCTGCATCTGTGTCAGCTGGGAGAATCATGGCGACTGACCTCACTGCCTTCTTCCCAGCATCCTGTTCTGTTTACTCCGCCTACCTAATTTTCTGTCCTATTAAAGGGCCAAGGCAGTTTCTTTATTTAACCAATGAAATCAATACAAAACGGAAGACTCTCCCATATCACCCAACTGTTTTTATTTGCTACTAGGTTCTGATTGTATTCTTTTTGATAGCACAAGAACCTGGACTGCTGATCAAGACAAAAAGAAATTGGAGATATCTAAGTAACATTATGATATTAGATTATAATAATCTCTAAGTAACATAATACACAAATCACATCTGATTCATTGTATTCATTTTATGTTGCTGTGCAACAAACGTAGCAAACTAAACCAACTTATTGGTGCAGAAAAGATGACTCAGCCATTACATGCATTGTGTGCTTGTCTAGAGGAATCAGTTTTGATTCCTTGCACACACCTGGTAGCTTATGATCATATGAAAATAGAGTTCCTAGGACTCTGATTTGCTCTTTTGTCCTCTGCAATCAGCAGGCACACATGGTACACAGATCTATACACTAGCAAAACATCCGTATACATTTAAGAAACAATTTATTGTTTCAGTTTTACAGCAAGACTTTGCTGAATCTCACAAAACTGCGACTAAGATTAGGCTGAGCTGTGGTTCTTAGATCTCACAGGGTCCTCTTCCAAGCGGATTGTTCATGACAGGAATTGAGTTCTTGTAGTTATAGAATTGAAGTTATCACTTCGCTTCTACTGTCAACTAGAAATTACTCTTATCAACTTCACATTAAGTTCCATAATAGGAGGTCTCCACAGGAAGTTCATGAGTATGTTTACTTTCATCAAGGTTATCAAAGAACTTGCAGAACAGTAAATAACCCTTATCCTCCTAACTGATGACTCTCTTGCCTCTAAAACACAAGCCAAGATTTAATAAGCTTCTATGATTGGTTCATTTGGACAATCTTGGTTTTAAGTCAACTAATCATATTCTTCAGTATGACTCCAAAAAAATCCCTTCCTTTTAGTACCTACTGTGGTATATGCTGGAATTAACTGTGAGACTGTGTGCTGTGGGAATAGAAAACTGTGGAGCCAGTACAAATTTGGTCACAGAACTGACTAGTCATTATCAGTGATTCTGCTGCATTTTAACATTCGTCCCCTTGACTCTTACTCTACACTCTATAGTAATTACATCTAAATGAAGGATTGTTCAATAAGACCAAGACACGTCTTTTATTAGTGACATACTTATGTCTGCTGCCCAGAATAACTCAGAATTATGTGTAATGATGCTCTCAGCTCTGACTCTGTGACCCAGTCACCTATAGAATCATTACACCAAGGCATATAGAATCATTACACCAAGGCAATGATTTATCTGTCACAAAAAAGCAGCTTTCAACTTGCATTTGCTTTCCATTCATTCCATCGATTTGAGAAGTAGTAACTTGATTAATGGAGTAGAACCAACAGATCATTTGGAATCAAGCCTAGTTTGAGAGATATTTTGCAGAGAACCAACCTGAAAATACATTTAATTTTAAAGCAGCATATTTTATGTTGTCAAATCAACTGGAAGTCTTCCTGCGGCTCATACTTCAGATACAAATGATCTTAAGAAAACAAGTAATAAAAAGAAGGGAACAAAAGCTAAACACCAGGGGGAAGTAAAAAAGAAACTTGGTTGAGATGTTCAGCTTTCAGAGTTACCAGAAACAGTTTGCTTTACAAGGAGGCTCATCCAAGTGACCTGAGTGTGTTGCCATCAACATCAGTCTCCGCAACAGGTTGGGAATAGAAATAAACTTCAAACTCAGCACCTCTACATTTCCAGGATTCTTGAGGGTCTGTCTCTATATTTGGTTCTTTAAACAAGATTGTATACATTGCTAGCTGATAACAGGATTCCAAACAACTTAACACCATATAGAATAAGAACAAAGGATGATACTATCCCAACATGACAATATTTATACCCACGATATAAGGGTTTCACTAACAGATGACTTGGAAATTTATTTTTAAAAGAAACAACCTAGTAGTAAATCATGCCTTGGAAGCATTATGATCTGACTTTGAGCCTCAGAAAGCATGTTTAAAACAAAAAAAAGATATAAAAGCAAATCCAGGGATGTTGGCCCAAGTTTGTAATCACAAGTACTTGGTAGGCAGAATAAGCTGGATGCCTAATGCTTTCTCTCCAGCCAATCTTGCCTACTTGATAGTTCTAGGTCAGTGAGAGGCCTTTTGTTTTGTTTTTATTTTTAAAGGGGGCAGGGATCATATCCAAACAAGGTTGTTCTCTGGTCTCTAATTGCATGTATATGCACATGCACCTCTCCAGTCCTTCAAATATTCCGTGTTAACATGTTTGCATTTTGATTCCTAAGGTCCAGGGGGAAAACATGGGTATTTCAGATTGTTGATTTTATTTTTTTTATTCATTTCCCCTTATTAATGTAATTATGAGTTTCCCTACCCTCTCATTTCAATGTTAAAAGCTAATTCAAAAGGCCACCAATTATAATTATGTTGGAGTTCTTACACTACTATGTAATGCTGGATTCATTATGAGCTTATCTCATAATGAGTTAGGGTTCACACTGCTATGAAGAGACACGATGGCCATTGCAATTCTTACAAAGGAAAACATTTAATTTGGCTATCAGTTTCAGACGCTTAGCCCATTGTCACCATAGTGGAACACGATGGCATGCAGGCAGATATAGTGCTGAAGGACTTAAGAATTCTACATCATGATCCAAAGGCAACAGAAAGTGCACTGAGACACTGAGGGTAGCTTGAGCATATAAGAGACCTCAAAACCTACCTTGACAGTGACAACTTTCTTCAACAAAGTCATACCTACTCCAAAAAAAGCCACATCTCCTAAGAGTGAAATGCCCTATGAGCTTATGGGGGCCAATTATATTCAAACTACCACCTTCTACTCCTTGTTCCCCATAAGCCTGTACCCAAATGCAAAATGCATTTAATGCAATTTCAGAAGACCACAGTCTCAACAAAATTGTAAATTTCAAAGTCTCTTCTGAGATTTATGCACTCTCTTATCTATAATCCCCTATAAAACAAAAAATTAAAAAGGTCACATATTTCCAACATATAATGGCACAGAATATATATTCACATTCAAAAATGTAGGTAGCAGAGCACAATAAGGATATAATGGACCAAAGCAAGACAGAAAACAAGCTACACAAACCCCTATGATGTGTCCCCATGTCTAATATCAAGATGCTCTTTAGATTTCTAATTCTTTTCAGTTTTGTTGACTGCAACACACTTTTCTCTTGGGTTCATCCCTGTTCCTAGTTTTCCTCAGTGGGTATCCCATGGCTCAGACATCTCCAACATCATGTGGAGCCCAAAGAAACCCGATTTTACCTTCACAGTTTCATTGATTGGCATCTCTAGGCCTCCAGTCAGGAACACCTGAGACACATACCTGGCCTTAGTGGTTTTCTTCAGAAGTTCCTTGACTGTAAAGTCAGAACCATCTAGTTAAATCTTCCAAGCTTTGTGATTTGCTGGAGTTGGAACATGGCTCACCAGCTCAATTACTTCACCAGCTTTCTGTTTTCCATGGCTTCCTTCACTGTCTAATTTTGGCTGTCCTGGAACTTGCTCTTTAAACTGGCCTTGAACTCAGAGATGTTTCAATAACATTTCACCAGCTTTATTTTTGATTTCTTTCACTGCCAAAGCTTGGCATTCTGGAACTTGCTCTGTACAGCAGGCTGCCCTAAAACTCAGAGATCTGCTAGATTCTGCCTTCTGAATACTAAGATTAAAGGCTTGAAACACCATACCAGGCTCTACGATTTTCTTTAATTCCTTTTCTCAAATTGGAACCATAGCTGGGTTGGATCTTACTCTAACGTCACTACTCACTTTAGTCCATTTCTTAATCCATTTATCTCCTAGAACATAGGCCTCAGCTGTATTCCACTTCCTGGTGCTCCTTTTTTTCCTCAAATTGTAATTTTTTTTTCTTGTTCAGGTTGCTCCTTTTCATTACAAATCTTCATTAAAATTTACATGATGGAGTCAATTCTAGGCTGTTTTGAAATTTCCTCTGCCAATGGAATTAATCTAATTCTTTTTTACTTTAGCCTCAGGCAGATTCTTCAAATAAGGGCAAAAAGCAGCCACATTCTTCAAAAAAGTATCACAAGACTGGCCTTTGGCCACATACAAACATTCTTCTTCTCTGAACCCTCTTGAGACAGGTCCCAACAGTTCATCAAATCACATTCAGCACCACTGTCTTCCATGCTCCTACTAGCATGGCCCATTAAGCAACACTTACAGCATTCTACTATTTTTCCTAACCCAAACACCCAAAGTTCAAATTCCTACAAACAAAAGCATGGTCAGGCCTGTCACAGCTTTATCACAGTCCCTGGTACCAACTTGTTTTAGTTAGGGTTTCTACTGCTATAAAGAGACACCATGACCACAGCAACTCTAATAAAGGAAAACATTTAATTGGGTGGCTTGCAGTTACATAAATTTAGCCCATTATTATCATGGTGGGTTATTGTGGTACACAGACAGACATGGAACTTTACATCCTGCACCAAAGGCAACAGGAAGTACACTGAGACACTGGGTATGGCTTAAGCATATATGAGATCTCAAAGCTCACTCCTACAGTGAAATACTTCCTCCAACAAGGCAACACCTTCTCCAAAAAAAAAAAAAAAAAAAAAAAATCATAACTCCTAATAGTCCCACACCCCATGAGCTTATGGGGGTCAATTACATTCAAGCCACCACAGATCCTGTTTTTCTTACCTAGTATTACCCAAAGAGGTAGGGAGATAAACTTAAGTGAGGGAGGAATGGGGAAAAACAGACAGAAAGAGTAACGATAGAGAGCAAGAGAGAGAGAGACGGGGTTCTTTTCTCCTTGAAATGTTTCTGTAAAGATCGCAGATTTATTCCCAAAACAAACTGAAATGACTGCTTGGTACTTCAAATTTTGAAGTATTCTTTTTTTAAAACCCAAAGGAACACTTAAAATACAAATTCCAACAACTATTTATTTTCAAGACAGGGTTTCTCTGTAGCTTTGGAGCTTGTCCTAGAACTAGCTCTTGTAGACCAACAGACTGACCTTAAAAATCACAGAGTTCCACCTGCCTCTGCCTTCTGAGTGCTGGGATTAAAGGCATGCACAACCACTGCCCAGCTCTACATATTTTCTTTTGCTTATTATGTGAGACTTGTAAGGACAATGCTTTCTTCATAGACAACTAAATTGCTCCAAGTGGGGAAGAAATAAATACATGTATTGATTAGGGATGTTCACTGGGTAGAAGCTTATGTAAGGACACAAACTCAGTGACCTTAAAGTATTTAAATGGTACTATGACCCAGGGTATCTTTTTTTCTCTTCATTTTAATTTACAGACACTACACTTTTAAAGAATGTATGGCATATGGAGGCACACACTGAGTTCAGTAGCTTCAGATCCCTATGAGCTGGAATTTTAAGTTGGGACAACCTGATAATTGGTGTCAAAACCCAAACTCCAGTACTCTGCAAGAGCAGCAGTACATGTTCTTAACAACTGAGCAATAGCTTTTGCCTTTACACTGATTGTACAAACTGAGTTTGTGGCAGCCCTGTTCTGAGTGGGTCTGTGCATGCTATTGGAAACTAACTTAATGTGTTTGTGCCACAACTGGTGATTCTCTTATCTCTACCCTATTTTTGAGACAGGATCCTTGTTTACGACTGGGTACAAACTCTACATATCCAACAATAACTTTGAACCTTGCTTAGATTATAGTTGTATGATACTACACTCAGGTTATGAAGTGCCTAGTGATAGAACCCAACATTCCCTGCATGGCAGGCAAGCACTCTATCAACCAGTTTCATCTCCAGCCCTTTAAAGTTTACATGTGTTATGATTTTTTATCTGAGTTTTTTTATGACAATTGTTTGAGGCACCTTAAATTTCACTGAAAGATGTGTAGATTGTTCCATCAACCAGTCACTGCACATCTCTTTCCACCTTACCCCATTCCCCAGCCTGTTTATTCAGAAACATGATATTGAAATTGGTTTCACAACCCTCAGTATCTTTAATTGTCAAAGTGAAAAAGTCACATAACACCCACTTAAATTAAAAGCTAAAAATGGCCAGTCTTTATGAGGAAAGCATATGGAAAGCCACAACAGGCAGAAAGTTCGATCAACACACAACAAATGTTAAGTCAAGCTGTGAATGCAAAGGTAAAGTTCTTGAAGGGAAATTAAAGTGTTAGTCCTGCAACTTTAGAAAGAAAAACAGCCTTGTTGCTGATTTGACAAAAGTTTTATCATTGGGACAAATGACCAAAGCAGCTATATTTCTCTTAGACAAAATCTAAGCCAGAACAAGGCCTTACCCTTCTCTTCAATTCTATGAATACAGATGGATGAGGAATCTTCAGAAGAAAAATTTAAAGTCAGGAGAGCTCGGTTCATGACATTTAGTGAAAATTATATTCATGACATAAAAGTGCGAGGTGAAATAGCAAGTGCTACTATAGAAGCTAATGCAGGATCCTTAGATCTAGCTAGAATAACTGATGGTAGTGATTACATTAAACAAGAAATTCAATACATACACTTATATTGAAAAATGATGCAATCCAGTATGTTCATAGCTGCAGAAAAACAGTGCCATCTTTCAAAATGTGAGTTTTAAAGCATAGGCTGTATGTAATTATGTTCTGTGCCTTTAAGAGACAAGCCACACCCACTCCCTTCCTATTTGCAGTCTCCCTCCCACCCCATCTCCTCCTCCCTTCCTTTCTCTCACTCTCTGAGAGGCAGGTTGTCTCTCTCCCCCTTTCTGCCCTTTTCCCTTCCCTTCCATAACCACTAAATATCCAACCTCACTCTCCATGTCCTGCCTCTCCATGTCTCTGTCTCTTGCCCACCACATGTCTGCCTGCTAGGGACCAGCCACTGCGCTGGGACTGAGAGCCATTTAAACATCAATAAATGATTGAGATTCTCTTACAAACTTAAGGTGATGAAACAGCTGCAGGGTTTGTGAGATTAATTCCCAGTCTTCTAGTTCTCCTTTTAGTAAGATGCTATCAAACAGCATTGCAGCAGCAAATTATCTGATGTAAAGAGCCATCTATATGGTAAACTTCCATTTTGAAAAACTATGATCACCCAACTTTCAGTACTTACCACCCTGGGCAATTAGCGGCCATAAATACTAAGGCACGGTCATCCCCAGGAAAACCAACTGAAAACAAAACCCCCAAACATATGCCCTAAAGGTTAAGATGAACAAAAACATTTTTATCAATAGCATTTTAAAATAAAGTATATATACAATATTTTCGAATATACTATTCATCTTAGTGTTTTTATTACTATGATAAAACATCACAACCAAAAGCTTTAGGGAGGAATGAGTTTATTAGGCTTACAGGTTATAGTCCATTATTAGGGAAGCCAAGGTAGGAACTCAGAGGAGGAACCTGGAGACAGTAACTGAAGCAGAGTGCTGCTTACTGGTTGTTCCCCCTAGCTTGCTCATCATGCTGTCTTATGTGCAGGAGAGGAAATACCCACAGTGGGCTGGGCCCTCCCACATAATCACTAGTCAAGAAAATGGCACACATATTTGCCCATAGGCAATATGATAAGGGCATTTTTTTAAACTGATGTTTCTCTTCCTATATATCCATAGCTTGTTTCAGGTCAAGAAAAAACCCACTAAAAGTAAGAAATAAATAAATCAGGATACTGTTACAGTAACTATAGAGTAAACATAATTTTCGGATGTACCCAAAAACCAAAAATAAAAAAAAAATCATTTACTTCATTATTGTAGTCCAGATTCCTACCTATGCTTATGCACGCAATCCTAATAAAACTTAGTGGTCATTAAAAAAAAAAAAACCTTAGTGATCATTAAAAAAAAAAAAAAAAGGCAAGTGAGGTAAGACCAAAATATTTTAAATACATGTATAAAACTGTCAAAAATAAAGTAAAATACTTGCTCAACATAGTATTCAAAACTTACTACTTGGTACAGAATTTAATAGTATCTACTATGAAGAACCACCTAAACATACCTTTGCACAGACACCTCAGTATTTCAAAGAAAACCCCCCAAACCAAGCCCTGACAGCAAGCAGACATTTCTCTTATGTCTTTATCTCAAAATCATCCCAGTTCCAATCTAAAATACTTATAATATCAATGGGAAAAACTGTCAACAGATTTTCTTTTTGAACTTTTCTCAAATACTTTGTTATTTACGTCTTTTATTGTGCAGTGACATTTGGTGGGGAAAGGTAACTCTTGCCTCTTTGGTACTACCCCAGTTGTGAAAGACACAACCAGCAAGACAATCTTTTTGCTCCATCACTGCGCTGATGAACCATAAAAGCAAACCCACAGGGTTGGTCTCAAGGCTTACCAACAAAATAACAAATTAGCAGCTATCACTCAGTGAAGGATTTACAGACACTGTGGAGAGCACAAAAAATTTTCAAATCTAGTTTCATGTACCTATCCAGGGTTAGGTTGGGAATACCTACTGATACAATTAGAAAAGTAAAAAGAACTATTTGCTATAATAATAAAATAGAAAATAGCTTACTTTACGATTAGACTATCATTTACTCCATTTTAATATCTTCTTAAAACTGTTATCTTTCAGTATAATTTGAACTACACACAACCTCCCTGGAGAAGACATTGAACCATTTTTGCTTCCAAGGGATTTATTTGTCCCTTGATAACCTGAGGGGAGAAAGTTGTAAACATCCATGACCAAAGAATGACAGCTCATGTTGTCACAGTCTTCTTGGCATGTTCTATAATGAAGTTCATCCCTGTCCACGTCTGCAAAGGATATCCACCAACACAATGCTTGTTCTTTTTGCCGCGCAGCCAGACAGGATACAATTAATTGCTGGTACTTTCAAACTTGGTGGGACTTCTTCTTGGGGTCCGCCAGGATAACTGCACCCAAACAGGCGATAGCTGAAGAAAAAGAAAATGCCTTTTTGGTATGTTGCATTTAAGTTTACTCAGCGCTCCGTATATGCCATTTTTTCAACCACCGCATGGCTGAAAAGCAGATCACTCGTGCACCTTTCTTACAAGACAGTGCATGGAAAGGCGCCCCAGCCCCTAACTTCTCACCACCTCCCACCTCCGCAGCGGCCGCCCCTGCTCACAGACGCCGAAGAACATCTGCGCTATGGGGCCTGGTCGCATAGGGAGTTCCCGATTCAGGGACCTCAGGCCCAGCACGTAGACGTAGAGGCCCGCCCCGAAGAGCGCAGACCCAGAAAGCCAGCGACAGCTCTGGCAGTTTTGAGAAGAGGAATACTGTGCGACCGAAGCTGCCGCGGCGGGTTTCGCAGGTGGGATCGCGGGGGAAGGCCTGGGCTGTTCGACGTGATAGGACAAGGAGGACCCCATGTCGGAAGAGTGCACCTCCGCCGAGCCTCTGCTTTCAACTGGCGTAAAATGCTGCCGGAAAGCAGGACGCTGGCGTAGCACCTCAGTCCTTCTGGGAAATGTAGTTTCGCCACGCAAGGATGCGGGCGGAACAGGGCGGAGCTGCCGCTGCCCCAGAAACTTTTGGAGATTGAAACCTCCGAAAGTGCAGGCAGCGTCAGCCTAGTGTTTTAGACTACTTTCTGAAAGTCTAGATTTCAGTCTCTAAGAAGTAGAAATATAGATCTATAAGTTTCCTCACTAACACAAACTAAGGTCCTGACATGAGGTCTAAGAATCAAAGATTACATTTAATACGTTCTTATCCAAGGGCTTACCTACAGGAATTCTGTGCATTCTGCCGTTTCTTTTTCTTTCTTCATTGTTTTTTCCTTTTCCTTTTTCCTTTTTTCTCTTTTTTTTGATACAGACAGGCGCTCGCTAGCTAGCGCGGGCCGGCAACGAACAAGCACAGATAAACCAACACACAGACACCTGTCCCTGCCTCCTGAGAGCTGGGATTAAAGGCGTGTGCCACCACTACCCGGTCTACACGCTGGTTTTCTCTAGAACAAAACTGCTAAGTATCACAGAAGTAGTTATGAACCGCTCTTTTTAGACCAGTGGAGGCTCAAAGTTTTCAAAGTGTACATACTGTGAAAGAAACATAGAGATATCATTGTTGTTCTTAATTCCTGGCTGGCTTTCTTGTTTGTGGGTTAGAGGGTAAAGACGTTACACGAGGAAGAAGACACAGACACGCGGCAGTCCCACGTGGGTGCACTTTTAATGGGGGAGGGGTAACAACAAACAGGAAAAGGTGTGCAGACATGGCAGGAGAGGCGGGGAAAGAGAGAGAAGGGGGAGAGAGAGAAAAAGAGGGGGGGGGGTCCTGGCAACCCCTACTTTTTAACGGGGAATGCAAAGGCTTCTGGGAATATGTCCGTATCCAGGAGAACGCTGGGAACTGTAGTTCCGCAAAGGAACAACAATCATCAAGATGTTAAAAATGTGGTGTGGCTCCAAAACTACAGAGAAACACTATCTCGAACCCTACCCCCTCTCAAAAATGTTTGAATTCCTTGGATACTTTCAATCTCTCTGTGTTTATTAAAGATGTGCTGTCAAATTCATGATTTTGGTTTTGTTCAAGAGAAAATTCGGTACAAACCAAGTTATTGACACCAGAAGAAAGATTGTTTCTACAGTTCTGCATTTTTATCATCCGGTCAGAATGAATTTTAAAGGGTTGAGGAGTTGGCTCTGTGGCTAAAGTGTTTGTTCAGCAAGGAGGAAATATAAGTTCAGACACCCAGAGCCCACAGAATGCTGGGTGGGCATGACAGCACATCTGTAAAACTACAAATCATAAGATATTACCTAGCTCAATTATCCCCGACTTTGAGCTCTGTATTCAGTTCATAGTCCTTGTCTTAAGATATAACATGAAAAGCAACACATGCACATCACACATATGCAAAACAAATGATTGTATCATTCTGACTGTATCTTTGCAAATCAACAGTAATCACCCATTCCTGTCCCAGCTCCCCTTTCTTTTCTTTGCTTACAATAGGCTATCCGTCTTTTGTCCTAGTTGATCTCAGGGGGTTATTTGTACAAAATAAAATCTTAAGTAGGAATTTCCTCTGAATCGACACCTTCTAACCTGAAGGGGGGATTCTAAGGACTCGGGAAATAAGCTAAATATACAAGGCTCAGGAAAGAACATTCACAAGGCCAGCCTAAGGTTACATGTGCTATAAAAATTGCCTGGGAGAGGAGAATCTGACCAACAGAGTTAACTTACAAATTGAGCAAAGAGCTCCAGAAGCACAGCTTTCGTAAATAATTCTCACACTGGGTGACCCTTGTAGCAATACAGCTCCCTTTGAGTCACCCATGCTTCTGGAAGCAACTCAGTAAATTTACTGTTCACTAAGCTCAGCTTGGCGTCATTTCAGCAGTAGTGGTGTGTTCATCAGTGTCTTGTCTAGGATGAACACTTGTTTGTTCTTATCTCCCAGGAAGAGTCACAGGAGAACAATGCATTTTAGAGTTTGGGTGGTTTCTTTTAGAGGAAATGGGTAAAAATACAGTAACAGGTTTAAAAAGATTATTCATTCTGATTACCATTTAAAATGTATGTGTTAATAATGAATTTACTATTTAAAACTTTCTAAAATGAAATGTGATGTTTAGGAAGACTGAAAATGGAAAAAAATAAGGATGAGATATGTTTCTGCCAATGCAAAATGTTAGATCAGACCAAATTAAAAAAACAGATAAATGCAGATTTATTGGGCATAACTCCTTGGTGGATTCACAGGTCCCAAAGAACAAGGCCAGAGAAGTCACACACCTAAACTAAGGCAGAGAACTTTTATCAACCTTAAGCAAGGAGTGTTGACACGCCAGCCAGAAGCTAAGTCCCTTGGTATGTACATTGGTGCCATTCCCTTTTTCAGAGTTTTCTCAGTGTGGGTGGGGTTGGGGGAAGTAGGGTAGATGGGGTTTTCCAGCTGATGAAAGAGGGAGCAGGGGTTTCAAGTATACAATATGAATGAATAGATCACAAAATTGTGAGAAAACTGGACTGACTTGCTGTTTAATAGGTTTCTAGCCATAAACAAAGGACATTGAGCCTATAATTAGTGATCCTAGAGAAGCTAAATAAGGAGAACCCAAAGAAAAACATATAGGCATCCTCCTGAATATTAACCTTCATCAGGCGAAAAAAGGAGACAGAGACAGAGACCCACATTGGAGCACCGGACAGAAATTTCAAGGTCCAAATCTGGAGCAGAAGGAGAGAGAGCACAAGCAAGGAACTCAGGACCGCGAGAGGCACACTGAGACAATGGGGATGTTCTATCGGGAACTCACCAAGGCCAACTGGCCTGGATCTGAAAAAGCCTGGGATAAAACCGGACTAGCTGAACATAGCAGACAATGAGGACTACTGAGAACTCAAGAACAATGGCAATGGGTTTTTGATCCTACTGCACATACTGGCTTTGTGGGAGCCTAGGCAATTTGCATGCTCACCTTACTAGACCTGGATGGAGGTGGGTGGTCCTTGGACTTCCCACAGGGCAGGGAACCCTGATTGCTCTTTGGGCTGACAAGGGGGACTTGATTGGAGGAGGGGGAGGGAAATGGGAGGCGGTGGCAGAGAAGAGACAGAAATCTTTAATAAATAAATAAATTAAAAAATAAAAAAGGACTCTTACTTATGTTTTAAAACTACGTTTACCACTTTTTTTAAATTAACAGGGAAGTCTTTTGGTAATGAATTGCATGCTCTCTGGTAATATTTTTCTGAATATCAAGTAGAATCAGTCATTTATTTTCAAATTATTTCAAACCTTATTTTCTTTGCTGTACCTTTATCTCCTTTTGATTCCTTTAAAAATTAAGTATCATCAAAAAGATTTTCTATAGCAACCAGGAAGACAAATTTATTAGAATAGAATTAGAAATTAGTCCTAAGCCAACTAGGAGTATCTCCAAAATGCAGGGAGTGGTATGTGAATTCATAAAACATCCTTATATCATTAGTGAGTGACACGGGTAACTTTGAGAAGACTTCACGATTCAGCGTTTTGATATTATTCTACCAAGAGACCAACTGCTTCCCATGCATGTGCCTCCTTGATTTTTCCTTCAAAGAGCAGAATTGGATTTTGTGATCTCGTTTTCTAGCTTGAACTGCCTTTACCTTCAAAATCTGTACTTTTCTCATTATCACTTGAACTGAAAAGCCCTTTGTCTGATGTCTCTTCTGACCAACCCAGGCTCGTGTGATCACCATACCACTAGTGATCTCATATGTACTTCATGCAATATGGTATCATTTTGGTTTCATTACCTGATAATTAGAATGAACAGACACTCTTCTGGAAATATATAGAAAATGAAATGAGTCTTTATTGTATTTGAAGATGCAAAGCTATTTATTGCTATTGTGTATAGCTAATTTTAACTGAGAGTTCTACTGGTAGAGAGCAATTAGAAATATAAGAGAAATGAGAAAGATCAAGTGAGCTGTCTTTATAAACAGAGACTATGCTTTGGTTTCCTGGCTACCCAGACCTGAATAATCACACAGAATTTATATTAATTCTAACACTGTTTGGCCAATGACTCAACCATATTTCTAGCTAGCTTATACATCTTAATTTAATCCATTTCTATTAATTTCTATATCACCATGATGCTGTGGCTTACAGGGTAAGATTCCAGGGTGTGTCTTTTTCAGCAGCTACATGCTGTCTCTTTGACTCCGCCTACGCTCCCTTTATCTCTGTTCGGATTTCCTGCTAAGCCATTGACCAAAACAGATTTATTCATTATCCAATTAAAGCAACACATATACAGAAAGACATCCCACATCATGTCTTGGTTACTGTTCTGTTGCTATGAAGAGACACCACAACCAAGTTAATTTATACAGTAAGGCATTTAATTGAGAGCTTGCTAACAGTTTTAGAGAATAATCCATGGTCACCATGGCAGAGAATGTGATGGCATGCTGGAAGTAATAATGCTGGAAGACTACATGGAGCAATAAGTAGCTTTGGTACCCAGTTGGTGGACAGTTTAGGAAGAGTTAGGATGTGTGGACTTTTGGATAAGGTATGTCACTAGATGTGGGATTTGAGGTTTCAAACACCAATGGCATGACCAATGTTGCTGTATCTGCCTGTACCAAATGTTGAAATATATGATCCTATAGTGGCCATTCTCATTCAAACCACCACATAGGGGAAAAAGCAAATAAAATGTACAGTTTTAAAAGAAAATAGAGCACCAGGAAATTTAATGTTGGAACCAAAGCTTGTGCTGAAAGAGATAATGCTAGCCTGTATGAATTGGAATAAAGGGAATAGTGTCCTAATGGAAAGACCTCACCCAAGAAAGCTTCCAACTTGTAAAATGTTGGAAGGAAAGACCTAAGTAATTATCTTTTCCTAAAAAGAAGCAACAAAGGAAAATTTATGCAAATGTAATTGAAGATAGGGACCAAGTTCCATTTTAAGGTGACAACTGAACTGGGCAGCAGTAGTCATGTGATCCTGGCTCCAGAGTCATAAAGGAAACATGAATGATCGGGTCGTAGAATCTTCTTCTGCAAGTAAGGTAAGTCTCTGTGATGGTTTGAATGAAAATGGCCCCCATCATCCCATAAGGAGTGATACTACTAAAAGTGTGATTTTGTTGGAGTAGATTTGGCTTGGTTGAAAGAAGTGTGTCACTAGTGGTGGGATTCGAGCATTGTTATGATAATTTTGGACTCACCTCTGAAATTGTAAGCCCCCAGTAAACTCTCTCTTATAAAATTTTGCTTGGTATCGATGTCTAACTACATCAATAGAGAAGTAACTAAGATGCTCAGTACAGATTTTATTGCTTAAATGATTAGGAGTACCCCCATGACAAAGTCAACAAGTGCTTGACAAACACAGCAAAATTGTCTTCCCGAAAGGAGTGATATCATTATATCTTGCCCATGTTGTATAATGTAGGCATTTTCTAGACTCCTTTTAAAAGTAATTCGTATAATTCTCATATGTGTTTCTTATTTCCTAGAAATAATGTTCATATGTGTATATTCATTTATATTCATTTTTGAAGCACACTCATACTGATGTCATGATGCTTTTTTTACCTAATTGGCATGCAGTAAATATTTGTGCACTTCCTTACTAATACATGTTTGATGAAGTGTTTTCCATATTCTGGGTACATATTAGTAAATTCAGGGTTCTCCTTTTTGCTTTCTCTAGTTTGAACTGACAAGAGGTTTGAAAAATAAACAATTGAAAATGGCATTCCTGAAGGTAGCCATCAAGTGTAATAAGGCTCAAGTCAAATGGCTGAGCTGTCACGATAAAATACAGCCTATTGACTTCCTTCCCACCAGGAAAAAGCACTGCATGCCACTTACCACAGATGGCCCAGACAAAAAGGATCACCCTGAAAACTGCAGGAGGGAATGTCCTGTTCAGTTTCCAGAAAGACACAAATCTAGCTTGTTATAGATAACCACATTGTTTTTATTCTTCACTCATATATTACATCCCAACTGCAATTTCCCCTCCATTCCCTCCTTTTAATCTCTACCCCCCACATTCTCTCTCCCTCAGATCCATCCCCTCTCTGCCTCAACTAAGAAAAGAGCAGACATCCCAAGGACGACAAACAAACACAGCCTTACAAGCTACAATAAGAGTAGGCATATACCATCAAATCAAGGCTGGATGAGGCAACCAGTAGAAGGAAAGGAGTCTCAAAAGTAGACAAAAGAGTCCGAGACAGACTTCCCCACCTGTGATCCCTCTATTAGGAATCCTACAAGAATGTCGAGCTACTCAGTCAAAACATATGCAGAGGACCTAGATCAGATACCTATAGGGTCCCCTATATCTGCAAGCCCCCATGAGACTTTGACAGTTGATTCTCATGGTGTCCCTAACCACTGTGGTTCCTATAATCCTTTCTTCTTTGCAGGAATTCCTAAGCTTTGCTTACGATTTGATTGTGGGACTCTGAAACTGCTCTCATCAGTTGTTAGATGAAGTCTCTCTTGTCTCTCTGATGACAGTTTTACTAGGCTCTGGTGAGAGAAGAATCTGCAGGGAGGACAAATTGTAAGTTGAAATTTTTTTGTGGCTAGGTTGGTGTCACAACCCCTCCATTTGAGGCCTTGCATGGTTACAGAAGATGGCTAGTTGAGGCTCCATGTTCCTCATTACTAGGAGTCTTTGCTAAGGTCATTCTCAGATTCCTTGGAGCTTTCATTGTACATGTTATTGGCATAAAAACAGACAGGTGGGTCAATAGAATTGAATCAAAGACCCAGACGTGAATTCACAAATTTATGGATATCTGCTTTTGATAAAGAAGCCAAAGGTATGCAATGGGAAAAAGAAAGCCTCTTCAGCAAATAGTACTGGTCTTACTGAATGTCAGAATGTACAAGTAGGATGGCTTTTACACAATGTGTATCCTTCTAAGCCTCTCACATTGTTGATGCACAAGCACAGCTTCCACGTCAGAGGGTAAAATAGATGATAGGTTATTCTGGAGCCAAACATTAATGAGCATGGCTGGGGAACACAGATTCATAGTGCCTCCAAATTTCATGTTCATATGTAGAAGTAGCTTCATGAAGTTTTTAGAGCATCATGACAACAACGAAGTCATAAATAATTATACCTTTCAATCACATTGGTAGAAATATCAGAAAAGTAAGCTACAGATAAGTAGAGAAAGCTCACCTATACGTGTCTGATGCTATCTGATGGTATCCATGGGGCTTTGGTTGGTGGGATCCAGGGTTTCTTAAGTTAATAGATTCCCAAAGGTTTGTTATCTGTTAGTCTCAGTTCCAACACAGTTGGGCCAGGAATGTCTCTCTCTTGTGACCTAAAGGTAGGCTAACATAAATTGTAATTAGGTTCTTGATCTGCAACATCCCATCATCTCCTTATCACTGAAGTTCTAACCCTCCAGTCAGCATATGTAGACATAACTTAAATCAATCACTGAAGATACAGCTTCTTTCCAGGAATTCTCTTTCACAACTGCATACAAGAAAACTCAGGCACATTTAGTATTTAGAGAAATAGAATTTATAAGAAAATTCAGAGAATATTGGGAAGAAAGAGGTGTTATTGCTAAATGAATGAAAGCTACTGAATTGAATTTGGGAGGAGGGGTGTTTGTGGTATTTGTAGAAAAAAAATGGGTAACCACTAAAGATTATGTAAATGGCACTGGATCCCTTATGCTAAGGCAGGGTAGAAGGTATAATGAATTAATACCAGTGAAATGTTTTGAAATTAAATAGCCTTTCTAGATTTATTAATCTTGTGGCATTATTGTTATAAATTAATGAATTATGCAACTAGAACCTTTGAGAAATCTTTGTGTATTGAAAATTCTTACAATCATTGCCACCCAAGTCTCATTTAACCTATGGTTGCAGTTTATATCAGGTCTGGCATTTTTGAGCCATGTAAAGTAGCTGACAGCCTTTGGATACTCACAATGCTTTGGTGCACAAATGGCAACTCTTTATAGTATCTCATTTCAACCAGAATCAAAGTCTAAAAATACCATTTAATGTGTTTTATGAATAAAATATGATCTTATGTAATTGAGTATCCTCATGTCTGTAATATAAATGCTTGTATTGGCTAAGTTTAAGGAGTTGTGTGCAGACTACTAAATATATACACTAAGCCACATACTCCCCTTGGTCAGGGTATTTCACATGATAGCTTAAAAATAGAACCTGGGTTCATCTTCAAGGAACGCCACCTCATAATTCTTTGAACATTTTTAAACATAGGAACATCTAAAGTGTACACAGCTGAGGGAAGAGAGAAGGTGTTCAAGGGTATATCAGCGAACATAGGCTTTAGGAACTCTCAGCTAAAAATAGTTTAATTATTTCGGGTCTTCCCATAATGCTCACTGACTTCAACAGAATATGCCTCCCTATTCCCTTGCTCCTTATTAACTGCCATGTGGAAGAAACTTCTATTGATCCCTTTTGTAATCTTTTTAGGCCTGGTGGGTATTGCATGGCTGAACATCTGGGAATGCTCTTCTTTGCTGTCTGGTGAGTGAGAGGACGAGAAGATGGGCCCCAGGTGTCTTGCAGTCCACTGCACCTTAAAGATTGCTGACACTAATCCACATCGCACCATGCTGTCAAGTCTGGGGGCTGCAGGGAAGCTGCTGATGGAAAGCATAAACAGCCCAAGGGAGATAACTGCTCTTAGTGATAAAATGCACAGTTTCCCTGGGATTGTAATTTATTCCAGAGCTTTCTTTCAGAGCATGTCTTAGTAATTTACTGACATTTGGGTGGAAAAATAAACAGAAAGTGAAAGAAAATGAAATGGCAATATGATTGAAATGTCTGTAATGTCTAACAGTTTATAGTTTATCTGATTTAATACAGTACTGGAATGGCATTAGATATTATTGTTACCATTTCAAAAAGGAGGTCAAAGTCTAGAAAGGTTAGGTAGTATGTTCAGAATTTTAGCTAGCAGAAGGGGAAACTAAAACAGAACAGAAAACAAGAAAGCAAAACCTAATCTACCATTCAGCCAGAAACTGAATAAGCTTTATGCTTATTAGCAAATTAAATTTCATAAAAACATTATGAAGCATAAGACCACACTTTCCCCATTTTGCAAAAATAAAAATATGAGGAGGGTTCAGGTGTTAGCATCACTTAGATTAGAGGTTGATGCCTTGATTTGAAACCAGACTTCAGAAGCTGTCTTCCTTCATCTACTCATAGTGGTGTGGCCCAGCTCACTGTGGCATCTTCTGACCGCACAATGGAAGTTTTGGCCATTATTGTCCTGTGATGATGCCTCTAACTGCTTTTCACAGTGCCTGGTCCAGAAAAACATTCCATATTAATGAACTTGTACAAACAGCCATGGTATAGTGGCATATTGCTTTTATTGCAAAGATTTTAGAATATTCCACACCTATTTTTGGATCAAAATGCTAAATTCACTGTGCATTTATACATTTCAGATTGTTTCTTGAAAGACCAAGGCTCAGCAACAAAACGTTTCTTTTCTAAATAATTAAGTTATCAGTGTAGACAGGGTTGGCAAGGTGAGGTATGAGAGAACATTCTTACTATGCTGGACCCTACATGGGACACTGGCACAGACCAAACACCACGTGAGTTTACAGTACCATTTTTAAATGGGTTTTTGGTGGTTTTTTTTTTTTTGTTGTTGTTATTGTTGTTTTGACTTATCTAATGTTTTGCTGAAAACGGAACCCAGGGCTTCACCTATGTGAGACAAAACTACATCTTCAGACCTACCTTTGAAGATATCAAATGCTTTCACACACATTCCTTTATGTCTTTCTACAAGTGTAGCTATTATTGTCAATTTAACAGGGAGAAAAAGAAAGAAAGAGTGTTGACGAAATAGCTTGGCTCCTCCTACTAGGGGTTAGGGTAGTCAATCAGAAATAGAGTCTCTGACTTGAAACTTGATATTCTTTTACTCCACATCACTGTCTCATATTTGTGCTAAGATTTTAGTCTATTTCTGCCATATCTGAACTACCAGGACTTGAAAATACAAATGAAGTAGAGAGTCACAGGGGGCAGCATTATGAAATGCAGGGATGCTGTATTCAGAATATGAACTCTAAGCTCATGGAATCATTTCTTTGAACACTTGATCCTGAGCTGGTAATACTGTTTAGCAAGCATGTGGAAGGAGTGTAGCTGGAGGAAGTGGATCAGTAAGGGTTACTCCTTGAGGCTTTATAAACTGGCAGGACTTTCAGTTCATGCTTTGCATCCTGAGTGTAGCTGCAGTGTACCTACCTTCCTCTTGGAACCATGTCTTCCCTGAATGCTGCCATATTTTTTCTATAATCCTCAATAAACATTTCCTCCCTTAAACTTCTTTTTTCAACATGTTTTATTATATCATTAAGAAGATAACAAAGGTAAGGGTGAGGGATAATTTTCATAGGCCTAATACTGAAATCTGAAAATTTTTATTCAATACATATACATTTATCCTTACATCATTCTTGTCATCATGTTAATTTATGTGTGGACTAATGAAGCTTAGAAGACCTTCTGTTTAAGTTCACACATTTCTACATGTATAAACTACAGGATAACTTGTAATGAGATATCTTACTTCACTAATTACACCAAAATCCAACTGGTGATGGTAGTTGTGTCTCACTTTTGTCTATAGTTCACATAATATGTGGCCAAGTTTTTTAACTTTGGATTGAGAAAATAGAACCAGAGGCTCGATTCTGTAGGAGGTTTGGATGAAACTGAAGAATGATATGAAGGTAAATTTTGTAAAATAAGAATCAATTGGTGCTTCTTTCTAATTGAGGTTATCAAGGACTGCTTCATGGCAAAGTCATTTATTGAATGAGCTTTCTGCAGGTCCTTTTTGTAATAATGTGGGTAAATTGTTCTGATAAAAATAAGAAATAGATTTAAATATTCCAGGACCTTGTATGTGGATACAGGAGTCAATTAAAACATTTTCGTTGATCCAGAAAGATGGCTCAGTGAGTAAAAGTACTGCTGCACAAGGCCGACCATAATTGTTTCATGTCTAGAATCCACATGAAGCTGAAAGAGAAAAACTGACTCTCCCAAGTTGTCCTCTGCCCTCCACATGCACCACACGCTCTACATGTCAACACACATACGTACACAAAAAAATCAAAACACTTCTATTCGACAAACGAGTAAGTAATTGGCTCTTTGCTTCATGCCACTTAGTGCTTTAGCTTGTAAATAATGTTGATGCATGTTAGTATTACTTAATACCAGTGATTTTAGAAATGTCAAAACATTCTGACCATGATGCTATGGTATTGTGTTTGACCATTCGTGAACAAAGCAACCACAGAATGTTTTTGTAATTCTTCATGCTGTCACAGACATTAAAAGGGACTATATAATTGGAAGAAATATCTTGAACTAAACAATGCAAGTGTAACTTCTTTAAAAGTGAGGATATCAACCAAAAGTCTTTGATTATGCCTTCATTCCTAAGTTATCTCTGAGAATCCAATTATAAAACTATGAGGATTCTTGCTAGATTTTTATTAAAATTTAGTTTCTGCATTAATCATTTGTTTCTATTTTTTTGTACTAAAAATAAATCACAGTGCTGCCAGGTCATTTTCAGAGTAAGAAAATGGATACTAACAATAAAGAAGGCACTACTTACCAGGTTGTGATTCTTCATCACAAGTTTTTCTTTCTTAGCAAAATAACAGCACTTTTAACTCATAGTGTATTTAAAAGAACACATAGGAATCTAAGCAAACTAAAAGTTCAGTTTGTTTTAAATTATATTTATAAATAAATATGTGCAAATATATGTATTTTCAAATACTATGATTTTACAACATTTTTAATATTTTAAAAGATGAGTATAAAGAAAAATATCAACAATGTTAATATTGCCAGTATAAATTAATGTTTTAATGATCATATTTGAAACTTCATGTAATCCACCAACCCCCAATTTTAAAAGATTTCTCACTTGGACTGAGGGAATATGTATCTATAGTAACATTCAAATAATTTGTAATATTGATATATAATGAAGAACACATAAAAATTATGTTCTAAGCTAATTTCTAACTTATTAGTTTAATTTATTATTTGTTTGTGTCTTATTAAGTTGATCAATTCAGAGTTGAGTAACACAGTGTGAATTAAGAAAGAGAGCATTTTTTTATTAAGAGAAAAAGAAATTAACCTTTCTATCCTAAATATATTCAGCCTTGAGCATATACTTCTAACCATGATGGAGCAAAGGGAATTAATCCTATTTACTCATTAAAGTGGGAAAATAAAAAAAAATGAAAATGCCAAAGATAAATATTTCAAGTCTTTAAATCTCAAGGAGTAAAGAACTTTGAGAGGTAAGAAATAAGGTGAGTCCTGTGGACTCAGTCTCCATCTCACTGTAGAGAGTGAGATTTCAGGGTAGAGAGTACAGAACAGGTAATTACAGAAGCAGGAAGTCTTCCTGAACTGAGGCGGAGCCTTCAGATGAATCCCAGTCAGCACATATGTATGAAGGAATAACCCCCTTAACAATGGACGAACCATCCTCAGAGCTCAGACAGGAACGGCCTAGTTACTGTTCCTAAAAGCCACAGTACTGTGCTCATGAAAAATAAGTCTTCAGAGGTTTTCTACAGTAATAGGGAGAAACAAATCTGAGTCAAAACTTTTTCTAAAAGATGCCAGCTACCAAAAGTAGACAGTAGAAATATGGCTAGCATAAATCTGTTAAGGATCACTCATTGTTAAAGGCACCATAGGAGCAATAACCAATCTACTGACTTTAATGGAGATTTTTACCAAGTGTGTGAAGAACTTGTGCCTTTATATACAACCTTTTACAGAAAAAAGATATGAAGAGGAGATACGTCTCATCTCACTCTATAAGGTCTGTAAGGGCACCATCATTTTGATACCTACTGCCATTACTACTACCCGTTCCCCCAAGAGAAAGGCAAAAAAAGTAGAAATTTCAGGTCAACATCTTTAAGAACCAAATACCAAAAATTTAACCACTATTTAGTAAAATTAATTCTATCCATTTTTTTAAAAGAATCGGGGTATTTATCCCATTAATATAAATTAAGTCTTCAAGCCTTAATAGATGCAAGGTATAAAAGGGCGAACAGACATATATTTGGGAAAACCACTCATATACAGAATATATATATAAACAATTTAAAAAGTCAGGAACAATCAATGATGTCCATTGTTACCATTCATAGTCACATTTTATAGAAATAAGCCAATATAACCAGGTAAGATAAATAATTATTTAACATCTAAAAGAAGGACAGGAAACCCAAGTACCTATCAGGAACCTACATAATCTAAAGAAACATGTGAATACTAACAATTGAAGTTATTTGGCTACATTCTCAATGACTAATTAGCAAAATATTGTTTTTTAATGTATGAACAAAGAGCAAAGGCTAGTATATGAAAATCTATCAGCAAAAAACACAAAACTAAATGTAAATTGTAACAAACATACATACAAAATAAAACCAAAGAAACAAAAAGCAAACCAACAGTAATAGCAATGAAACAAACAGACAAACAAGCACCACGACTAACCAATCAATAAAAGAAAACAGTGTGAGAATGAGCACAGAAGTATATGTATGAAAAGACAGGAAATAGACTGGGAGAAGTTCTTTGTAAACTGTATACCTTACAATGGTCTAAAATCCTTTGTTAAGATAAAAGAATTGTAAATTTAAAAAAAAACAAAATAAAACAAGTCAACAATTTAAAAAATTAACTTTTTTATTGATTTTTATTGAGCTCTACATTTTTTCTCCGATTCCCCTCCCTGCTTCTCCCCTCCTCTTCAACCCTTTTCCGAGCTCCCTATGCTTCCAATTTACTCAGGAGATCTTGTCTTTTTCTACTTCCCATGTAGATTAGATCTATGTATGTCTCAGTGCTGTCTAGTTTTTCTGAGATTGTGATTTGTAGGCTGTTTTTCTTTGCTTTATGTTTAAAAACCAGTTATGAGAGAGTACATATGATAATTGTCTTTCTGGGTCTGGGTTACCTCACTCAAAATGCTGTTTTTTAGTTCCATCTATTTGCCTGCAAATTTCAAGATGTCGTTATTTTTTTCTGCTGTGTAGTACTCCATTATATAAATGTACCGCATTTGCCTTATCTGTTCTTCGGTCGAGGGACATTTAGGTTGTTTCCAGGTTCTGGATATGACAAAGAATGCTGCAATGACCATAGTTGAGCACATGCCATTGTGGCATGGTTGAGCATCCTTTGGATATATACCCAAAAGTAGTATTGCTGGATCTTAAGGAGGATTGTTTCCTAATTAAAAAAAAATATTTTTGTTAACAAATGCTAGGGAACATATACAGGCATGCGGCTAAAATAAACCCGTTTTCAAGGTACCCAAATTAACTCATTGGTGATTTTCCAGGATTGATTTATTTACTTCCAACTTCTAAAGAGAAAGAATGAAGCATCTATCCTCCATTATTCAATGACTATACTTCAACATAACCAAATAATTGATTAGGATGCAAGTATGCCACATTAACTGTGAAGGAAATTTGTTCACAAAACAAAATGATTACTGTGAATATTATGAAGCATCCCAATTTGGTCAACCATTGATAAGAAATAGAAGTGAAGAAAGAACTTGGCAAATGCTGCCAACAGAATATTGGGAAAATAAACTTTCCAAGGTAGATTAATCTAGTGAAGTCATCCTCCACACCAATACTTCATCCTTATCGTAGATAATCTGAAGAATAGCCATGAGATGCCAGCCTTCAACCAAGATCATGATGTGAGGTCAAGGAGAGCAGTGAGATTCCAGCACCAAGACTCTAGCCTAGATCATAATGTGACATCAGGAGAGAACAGAAATCCCACTGCTTCTTCAGCCCATATTGTGAGGCAAGGAAGAGCTCTGAGCCTCCAGTAACCACTGTTAATGCAATTTTTGTTTACTCTTGTCCCACATTATAGCAATGCAATGTAGAGGAATATTTTTGTTCTTTTACTCTTTGGCTTTTTGGAGTTTTGGGGGGGCCAGCCACACAGCTCCCAAATACATCACACACAGAGGCTTATTCTTAGTTATGAGTGCCTGGCCTTAGCTTGATTTGTTTATTGACAATGTTTCTTAAATTATCCCATCTATCTTTAGCTTCAGGGCTTTGCTTTTATCTTTCTCTATTCCTCTATACTTTTACTTTCCTTTTTACTGTGTATCTGGGTGCCTGGCCCCTGAAGTCCTCCTTTCTCTCTTGTTCCCTGATTCTCAGATTACTTTCTTCTAGATTTTTCCTCATCTTTATCCTCTCTGCCTGCCAGCCCTACCTATTCCTATCTCCTGCCTCACAACTGTAATTCCAGCTCTTCATTAGACCATCAGGCGTTTTAGACAGGCACAGTAACACAGCTTCACAGAGTTAAACAAATGCAACATAAACAAAAGTAACATACCTTAAAACAATATTCCCCAACAATCTATCACAGACCCTCCTATATGGAGGACATCAAGACTACCATACCAAAAGTTCAACTACCTGAAAAGATGGATTTGCCTATATTAAATACCCTATTCCAACCTATCCATGAATCATATACCTGTTACTAGTATTCAAGATTTCAAAGATGAACAAGATATAGTTCTTTGCTTCAGATGTAGAAAGGATAGAAGGAAAAGACAATCAGAAAATGATTGTTTTAGTTAGTACTAAAATAGGATTTGTATAAAGATCAGAAAAAGGAATGGGATGGGACATATGTGTCTAATAGAACAGATGAGATTAAAGTAGCAGAGATAATTACAACAAGGTGGCTGTTAAGATTATGAAAGATAGGTAGTTGTGCAACAGTTTTCTTCAGTATAAAACTATTTACCTTGCATAGAACTTTATTAAGACACAGGGTCTTCAAAAGAAGCTAAGAAGCAAGGAAAACCCTAAGATAAACATACATAGATCCCCCTGGGAAGGGGAAATAAACAAGAACCCTGAGAAAATTGGGAGCATGGGGGTTGGAGGGAAAAGGGAGGGCAGAAGGAAAGGAGGACGGAGAAGAGGAGGGGCGAGGGGAACTTGAGGGAACAGATGGTTGAGATGAGGAAGGACAGAGATGGAGAGCAAGCAAAGAGATATCTTGATGTAGGGAGTCATTATGGATCTAGCAAGAAACATGGCACTAGAGAAATTCCTAGGAATCCACAAGGATGGCCCCAGCTAAGACCCTAAGCTATAGAGGAGAGGATGCCCAAACTGCCCTTGCCCAGGAGTCAGATTGATGTCTGTCTTAAATATCATCATAGAACCTTCATCCATCAACTGATGGAAGCAGATGCAGAGATCCACAGAGGAGCAGTGGACTGAGCCTAAAGTACAGCTGAAGACTGGGAAGAGTAAGAATATGAGTAAAGAGCTAAAGATCATGATGGGATACCTAATGAAACAGTTTACCCGAGCTAATGGGAGCCCACCAACTCTGGTCTGACAGTGAGGGAGCCAGCATAGAAACAAACTAGGCCCGCTGAAGGTGGGTGACAGTTATATGGCTGGTCAGACTGTGGGGCCACTGGCAGTGAGACCAGAATTTATCCCTCCTGCTTACACTGCTTTTTGGAATCCATTCTCTTTGGAAGAATACCTTGCTCAGCCTAGATATAATGGGGAAGGCCTTGTTCCTGCCTCAAAACAATGTGCTAGACTTTCTTGACTCCCCAGGGGAAGACTTACCCTCTCTGATGAGTGGATGGGAGGTGGGGTGGGTGGGAGGTGGAGGGAGCAGGAAGAGAGGAGGAAGTGGGAGCTGAGATTGGTAGGTAAAATGAGAAAGTATAGTTGTTGGGTGTTTTTTTTTTTTAAAGTTACAGAGCGTTTTAAAATATTGCTGAATATTCCACACTATAGGGAAGTTCCTTTTACTCAGGAGCTAAATATCTCAAAGGCTCCAGAAAGTCCCTGAAACTGAACAGATTCCCTTTTTCTAAACATATGAACTCAGAAAGAAAAAAAGGCAAGATGTTCTTGGAAAAACAGAGCTATTTAAAAGAGTCTTGACCACCTGAGTCTTCTGGAAGATGTGAAAACCACCAGGACCAGCTGAAAGAAGCAGAGATCAGCCCATGTGCCTACCTGTGAGAGACACTCTCCAAACTGTAGAGCTGATTGCCAATTGTGGAGTGTTTCAGCTTTCATACGCTGCCACCCACACTGGGGAGAAATTTGGTGATGCAGATGCCTTTGAATCATTTCTTCTCCCCTAAGTAATCCCTCAACTGTATTCCCATTAGTAACCTCTGTAAAACCTATGGGTTCACAAGTAAAACATTGTTGGTATTCTTGCTTTGGTCTATTGTTAGTGCCCCATCTGGAGTGAATAGACATTTGTTCATATCTCACCAGCAATAGTATCACCTAACAGTGGTTTTACTCTACAGGCAAACTAACAAGTCTGTCTCCTAGGTACCTAGTAAAGAAATGAATTATTCTTGGTCTTATAATTTCCTTGTGCTTCCTGTTTCTACCTCAAGTCCTATAGTGGCATTTCAGAGAGGATGAGGCAACTCAATGAGAATTATATAACTGTGGGAGTTACTCAATCTACGCTTAGTGAGACTGAAGCTCTCATAATGAACTACAGGCAGGCTTTCTTAATCTTTTCCCAACAGAAACATTATCTTTATTAAACCTGAAAGAAACAACTGACATCTGAGTCAAAAGGATAAATCACCCCTGTGTGCCAAGGCTTAATATATAGCCATTGAAGGGCTTATCTAGAACAAAAGCTACCTTTTCTTTATAAGGACAATATATAGAAATGAGAGAACACCATGGGTAACTGCCATCCAACAATACCTACTCTTTGCTTTTATACTATCTTGTTCTGTAAAGTATTTTCCAACATATATTTATATATACATATACAAATAAATACATATAAACATATATGGACACTAAGATTAATGTTATATGAAGAAAATAAGCAAAATGGTTTCAATTTCTCTCACAGCATATTCATGAAAGGCATTTGGCTTATTTATTTCATATAATATTTATTTTTATTTATCCCATATAGCATTTATCCAAACCTATTTGTGGACATCAGATGCTGAGACATGCAAATGAGCCTGAGCCATCTGAGGATGGGAGTGTCTGGGAGAAAACCTAATATAGCCAACTTTCCGCGTGTGGTGTTTGATAGTGCAGTTCTTAAGATGGCAAGAGTTGCATGAGCCTTGCTACATGTAGTAAGACATCTAACTAAGACCAAGTTGTTGGGTAGAATGTTGGGTGGTAGTAATTCCTATGTGGTAGTCTTTTTCTTTGTGATATAAAGTGGCACACTTGTTTGGTTAATGAGACCTGCTCCACTATTATAAAGATGTCCTTAGAAGAGGTAAAGATTTAGAGCAAATTTTAAAGTATCAGAGTGTCATATATAAGGAAAAAGAGTATCAGAAAGCTGATGTAGATTGCCTGTCCAAAATAAATTCATCTGAGGCCAAGATGACTGTTTCAAAGAAGCTTGTCTATATAAATGAGTAATTGCAATGGAAAGGAGACATAGGATAAGAGGAGATAGAGGTGCTGCCTTCCCATTTCTTATGATTTAGGACAAAAGGACAGGCAAAGAGAATACAAGTTAGATCTGTGCTAAAGATTGCTTCCTGGGATCCCTAAACATAGAATTCACATGAAGAATCAGATGGTGAGCAGGAACAGAAGACAGTAAAATTGATAGAAGAAAACCCTCAGAGTCAACTGTTAATAAAGAGGAAGGGAAATCACTAACTAACTATGATCCAATATGTGAAACTATGCGGTCAATGATCTTTAATCCAACTTGTTAGGAGGTAGAGGCAAGAAGGTCTCAATGAATTTGGGGCCAATCTGGTTTATAGAGAGCTACATAGTAAGACAATGTCTCAAAAACAAACAGAAAATTAAAAAAGAAAAACAAACAAAATGCCCTATCTATAAAAATCAGAAAAACTCCACACCCAATTTTTTTGGATTGTGAAAGACATATAGAAGCAGTGGCCACATTACCACAGCTTAGTTCCCAAGGCTGTAGGAAACTGGGACAGATTACACAAGCCCGAGAGCTATGGAAGCAAAAAACCGGAGGAATGTTACTACCCATCTCTCCCTAAGACAAAATCTTCAAGACTTAATGCAATATGAGAAAATCAGTCACTAGCAGATTAGCTTACTTAAGGCATAAGAAACACCAAGTTATTATTAGCTGAAATCCCCATCATTATCATTGTTATAGAAGACAATAAATAAAGGACAAACATTACTGTTGTGTGTTTACGACCCCCAGAGAGAGACCACCAGAGAGGTCCAGACTGTAATAAGCAAGGTTTAATCAGCGTAATACAAACATATTTGGAACTCATTTCCATTCCCGTTGCAGTGAGGTGGAGAGGAGTTTTCGTTCCTCTGTGGGATAGGCTTTTTAAGGAAAAACTACAAAGAGGTCTTACTACAAGGAGGTCTTTTTGAACTTGCTTTGGCACCAGTGCAAGATCTTTTGCTCTATCTCATCCTACTTTGCAAGGCCACACCGTTCCTGAGTCAGTACATCCTTATCACCAGATGGTCCCATCCTGACTCTATGCTTTGTATTCTCCCAATTCACTGATAAGGGGGTGTCATTGTCCTTTCTGGGAGCATGAAGCTAGCCTGGGCTTTTAAATTTTAAAACATTTTGCTAGGAAATTTCTTTTCATCCCTTTGAGAATAAGGGGACCATAATTGCCGGAGAGCTTGAAATAAGAGGAGTGATGTTTGATGAACAATTCCCCAGAGTAGATGAACTGTTCATAGAAACATAATAGAAGGTGACTCAGTAGGGACCACAGGACTGGTATGGGATTTTGTGGCTTTGTTGAGTCCTACCAGGATGTGATCGTTACAAGGTATGAAAGGCCGTGAATGAGCTGAAAGATTTATAATAGTGTATAAATCACAATCATAGGGTGCAAAATCATTCAGGAGAAGATGAGCAAAGGCTAAAATATAATGAGTCCTCTCTAAATTATTTTAACATAAACGTACAAAGATTTAGGTTTAACTGGAGTTTCTAAGGAAAAATTTGAGAGAAAGAAAATCCTGTGCTTGTGAGCCTTTTGAAAACTTTAGAGCCTGAACAGCAGTTAGAATTGCGTTTGAGTGGTCTGCTATTAATACAGAAAGTACTTGGGCTTCACTGGATACTGGAGCTGAGTGTATCTTATATATAGAAAGTCCTGCAAAACACCATGGAAATGGGCAGTAGTGGATGGATATGAGGATAAGACAATGAAGGTAAAAATAACCAAATGTTATTCTAGAGATGTTCAATTATCCCTGCCCCAAAGAGTGTACACTATGCAATTCTACACTGTGAGAGAACATTCTTGGGATGGAGGTATTGTGGTGGCACACAGAATGTATTGCTGTGAATACAACTATGAAGAGAGTCCTGTATAGGAGAAATTTAAACTTGTGAAATTGCCTACATTGAGTAAAGTAGCAAATTGTAAACAGGATACATTACCTATAAAATTAAAAAAGCCATCAAGGACTTAGAAAAGCTAGAGATTCTTTGCCTAGTCCAAACCACTTTCGGCAGCCCACTATGAAGAAGCCAGGTGGCTTTTGAAGAACAGCTATGGATTATAATGAGCTAAATAATATAATTCCCCTATCCATGCCACTGTGCCGAACATTACACTTTTGACTAGGCTGACACAAGCGATACAGTATTGTAGTAGATCTTGTTAATGCAGTTTTTAGCATTGCCTGACAGCTGAATTTCAGGGAAAATTCATTCACTTAGAGTGGTCAAAAGTGGACATTTTGAGTATTCCTCTAAGGTTAACTTACCAGTCTCATGGCATAGTGACCTGAGATCTTTCTTTGTTATCCTGTCTGCCCTCTGTAAAACAGTTTTATTACATAGATGGCGGAATATAGGCTATCTGCCCATCAAGTCTCCTAGAGCCTTCTCATTAGGTTCAAACAAATTCAAATCACAGGAGAGCTAATATAGGCTAGAAAATACCTAATTCTGCCAACATTCTTGTAGAATATTATCTTACATGCTCCCCAGTTATGTGAGGTCTGTCTTCTATTAGAGGTCAAGGTTATGAGGCTATTATGTTAACATAACATGTTATGACAGAACATTTATGTAAGTCAACTAGTGCCATAGAATGGAAAAGACTACTTGTATGTCCTATGCCTGTCAATGAGGGATCTAAATATGCCCTTGCCTGGGTGGGTGCTGTTTATTTTATTTTTTATTTTATTTATTTATTTATTTATTTATTTATGATTTTTCGAGACAGGGTTGCTGTTATAGGTCTCTTAAAAGCATGCCCATACAAGTGAGCAAAAAGAGAAGCCACCATCAGGAGTATCACACAGGAGCCCCTAGAATAGGAATAGAGATAGTCATTTGACAAACACTGATTTTCAGAAGTATTCCGAAGACAACCAAGTGCAGTGGTACTTTCATCTACTTTATTTGCTACCCTAAAGAGGCTGGGTTAATTGACACAAGGAATGGGTTTTAAAATAGCAAATGAAAAAAGGCACCTTGAGTATTTGAGAAAGGACACTCCCAAAGACCACTGGTTATTAAGTGAAATCCTGGTTCCTCAATAGGAACTTTTTCTAGGAGGTCTTTGAGGTCCCCCAAACCATAAAGTCTACTGCTATTGCTGTTAGCTGAATGCCAGGAAAAGACCTAAGATCCTATTTCCAAAGGATCCTGTTTGTGCCTATCAAAGTGCATTGTAAACATTTTTATTTATACCCACAGATCACTGTTGCTATCAGCTATAATTGGTGATGGAAGGAAACAACCTTTTTGCAATGGATGCTGTAACACAACAACTGATAAGCACTGATGTTGCTCCTGAGAACAAGGGACTCTTGTGGCATAGTAGCTAAACGATAAGCCATAGATGGACATCTGCAACATTGTCCTGTGTTTGGGGGCCACTGAGGAAAATGGAGGTGCAAAGAAGGTAGAAGCAGGAAGAAGGGGTGGTGAAATTTCACATTTGAAACCATAAATCTAGATAGGGGATCTTAAGGCTCAAGGAGTTCTGAATTGAAACTTTCTATCTTGGACGAAATCTTTTTTAAATAGGAAGTTCTAAATCGAAACATTAAATGGGGGTCCCTTTCTTTCCAATGTTATATGAGCCCAGTTTCTTCTCTCTAAAGGAGGAAGACAGAGTTTGTTTCATTTTGAAGAACTAAAAGAAAAGAAATACAAGTATAAAATTGTCTTTTTATTCTTTGCTCTTTATTCCTAGAATCATAATGGTCTAGGCAACTTAGGATAGCCAGGTCTAGCAAGGCTCAGGCATCTGAAAGTCTCCTATAGACATAATGTAGACACTACTAAACTTTCAGGTGCAATTACATTGATGCCTTCATTCCACTTGAGAAGTACAGTCCTGTTGGTGGTTTGAATGGGAATGGTCCCCATAGGCTTGTATATTTGAATGTTTGGTTCTGAAATGGACTGTTTAGGAAGAATTATGAAGTGTGGCCTTATTGGAGGAGATGTGCCACTTGGGGGTGTAGATTTGGAGGGTTTTTTGATTTGCTTTGTTTTCCACAATGGAATTTATTATTATTTTTACTTGTTTACTTATTTATTTTTTATTGTTTCTATTTACAAATCCCCCTGTACATCTACCCTCTCCCATAATCCCCATGCTCCCAATTTACTCAGAAGATCTTGTCTTTTTCTTCTTTCCATGTAGATTAGATCCATGTATGTCTCTCTTAGGGTTCTCTTTGTTGTCTAGGTTCTCTGGGGTTGTGAATTTCAGGCTGATTTTACTTTGCTTTGTGTCTAAAAGCCACTTGTGAGTGAATACATATTATATTAGTCTTTCTGGGTCTCAGTTACCTCAATCAATATGATGTTTTCTAGAATCTATCTATTTGCCCACAAATTTCAAAATGTCATTACTTTTTTTCTGCTCTGTGGTACTCCATTGTGTAAGTGTACCACATTTTCCTTATCCATTGCTTGGTCGAGGCGCATGTAGGTTGTTTCCAGGTTCTAGATATTACAAATAATGGTGTAATAAACAGAATTAAGCACATGTCCTGTGGTATGATTGAACATCCTTTTGGTATATACCTAAAAAATGGTATTGCTGGATCTTGACTTAGTTGGTTCCTCCTAATTTTCTAAAAATCACCATACTAATTTCTAAAGGGGCTGTACCAGTTTTCACCCCCACCAGCAATGGAGGAGTGCTCCCATTATGCCACATCTTCTCCAGCATAAGCAGCCATCAGTATTTTTGATCTTGGCCATTCTTACGATGTAAAATGAAATCTCAGAGTTGTTTTGATTTGCATTTCCCTGATGGCTAATGATGTTGAATATTTTCTTAAGTGTCTTTCAGCCATTTTAGATTCTTATGTTAAGAGTTCTCTGTTTAGTTTGGTACCCCATTTTAATTGGATTATTTGTTCTTTTGATAACCAATTTCTTCAGTTCTTTGTAGATTTTTGAAATCAGCCCTTTGTCCAATGTGTGGTTGATAAAGATCTTTTCTCATTTTGTATGCTGCCATTTTGTCTTGTTTACTGTGTCGTTTGCTTTACCAAACATTCTCAGTTTCAGGAGGCCCCATTTATTAATTGTTGCTCTCAGTGTTTGTGCTACTGGGGTTATATTTAGGAAGTGGTCTTCTGAGCTAATGTGTTCACGTGTACTTTCAACTTTCTCTTCTGTGAGATTCAGTATGGTTAGTTTTATGTTGAGGTCTTTGATCCATTTGGACTTGAGTTTTGTGCATGGTGATAGATATGGATCTATTTTCATTCTTCTGTATGTTGATACCCAGTTATGCCAGTACCATTTGTTAAATATGCTTTCTTTTTTCTATTTTATATATTTTTAGCTTTTTTATCACTAATCAGGTGTTCATAGGTGTGTGGATTGGTAGACTGATTAAATTTCATTGGTTCTTTTATCTCTTTTTATGCCAAATCCAGGCTGTTTTTAGTACTATAGCGCTGTAGTAAAGTTTGAAGTCAAGAATCGTGATGCCTCCAGAAGTTGTTTTATTGTACAGGATTGTTTAGACTATCCTGAGTTTTTCTGCTTGTTCATATGAAGTAGAATATTGTTCTTTTGAAGTCTGTGAAGAATTTTGCGGGGCATTGCATTGAATTTGTAGATTGCTTTTGATAAGATTGCCATTTTTACTATGTTAATTCTACCTACCAAGAGTATGGGACATCCTTCCATTTTCTTCCTTCAAAGATTTAAATCTTTTGTCATACAGGTCTTCCATTTGTTTGGTTAGACTTACTCCAAGATATTTTATGTTATTTGTGGCTCTTGTGAAGGGTGATGTTTCTCTGGTTTCTATAGAATGATGAAGGGGCAGTTATGGGAATAGAGAACAGATAAACACCTGGAGGTGGCAAAGAGCATTAAATGTAAGAGAAAATTAAGGATTAAATTATTGTCAATTTTTCTTGACTCTTATGGCACTCTCCACAGTCACTGGACGCATACAATTCTTTTCTTTTCTACATACAACTTCCTAGAAAGTAGAGTGCATAACAGATGCAAATTCTGTTGTCACAGCTGAGAGGTAAGAGAACCCAGCATGAAAAGTAAGGAGAATTTTTTTATGTTATGGTTGAAAAAAAATGAAGAAAGAGAGAAATGTCATTCATCTTTTTTTATTAATTTGTCGTATTTATTATTATTGTGACAGGAAGAGTGCACTTCTGAAAATGAGAGAACAAATTGCTGGGAGTTTATTCTCTCTCTCTTTTTAAAAACATAGTTCTACATTTATTCTTTGGGAATTTCACACCATGTACTCCATTCCTGCTCACCTGGATGTCACCATGGCCCCAGTGGCACACATGCCACCACATCAACCTATACCTCACTGTCTTAGCGTCTTCAATTCTGCCTCTTTCCACAGCACACGAACCACTCTGCTTCTTTGTCTCTACCATGTCTTCATCATACATTTGCTCATCATAATGGCATCTATACACCCAACATTGCAAGGGCCTATGGATGCCTTCAGCCAGCCCTATTCTGAGAACACAGGTTGGTCTGTGGGTGTCTTTCTACCATCTGAGCCAAGTCCAGTTTATTACCAATCACTGAATGTTTTTACATTAATGACACTGACATCTCTAACTGTAGTCATTTAGTAAATTATGTTTCTCGGGTAGAATAGTAGCTATGGGAGGAAATGGGGAGAATAAAGTGCCAAGTTATTCCCTTACCTACTAGAACAGAGTGAGACAGCGTCATTAACACAGGACTATCATTGTAGTGCAGCCACTGCCACTGCTCTGGGAACATCTTACAAATTGTGGAGGTAGACAGTTGATGGTTCATTTCAGCTAAATCATTCTAAGATTTCACATGTACTGTATTTCTTTGTTCATTGAAATTTTTCAAATGATAAATGACCAGGTGTCAAGCTTCCTGTCACCTACTAGACATTGCCACCCCTCCTTGCTCAGTGAGATGACAGGGCCACTACTGATGCACTGCTGCTGTTCTACTGATAGGCATTTTGCCAACCATGGACAGGCTGCATGAACATTGTGAGCCCTAGTCCTAAATGCAAGCTGCCCAGCTTCATTCTTAAGCTAAAGCATGAGCTGCCGAGTTAAAAAGCAAAACAAAACAAAACAAAACAAAATATTCTGCATTTTGCCTCATTTTAAAAAATAAAAAGAAGCCAAGAAATACAAAATGGTCTTTCATTCTTTTCTATTTTGACAAAAAAAAAAAACCCTTACCATTACCATTATATGCCAAGTTTACCTACCTTTTGTTTTATCACGAGCCCTCATTCCTTTTTCTTTTCTCCCTTGTTTCAATCCCACTGTAATTTGTAACCCTTTGAAATTGTCCAGTATCCCTTAGGCTCAAAAGGACTCTTGTCTTCAAATGCTAAGTAAATGACAGTACAAGGTTCCTCCTGCAGGCTGCACACATTGGTTGGCTTTGTTACATGGAGTCAGATATTTGCCTACAAGAAAGAGGCTTTAAGTTTAGGTACAACTATAGTTTCCAAGGCAGTACTGGTAGTCATATTTTCCTTAACACTGTAATACTCTTTGTAGTGATCAAGTGACACTACCAACTCATAACCTTCCAAATTATGACATCACTTTCATTCACTCTCAATAAAACTTTAAAATGGTAAAGGATACTTTATCTGGAAAGAGAGATCAATACAGAAAGAGTGGTAGAGAGGAGGCACATATATGGGAATATGTAGCTTAAAATTAAGTTGTGCCACTTGGGCTGACAATGTTTACCATAAGAACTAGAAAAACCTGTAGACAGAGATGGCTTGTTTGACCCGAAATGATCACACAGAAACTGTATTGATTACAACAGTGCTTGGCCAATAGCTTAGAAATATTCCTGACTAACTTTTATTTCTTAAATTAATCTATTTCTATTATGTTGTATTTTACCAAAATGCTCATGGTTTACTGGTAAGATTGCTAGGGGTCCATCTCCTTCAGCAGCTAGATGGTGTCTTCCTGACTCTGCCTACTCTCTGTACATATCAGATTTCCCACCTGGTTATATTATGCCTTGCCATAGGCCCAAAGCAGCTTCCTTATCAACCAATGGTAATAAAACATACTCACATCACACAGAGGGGAATCCACATCACCTCCCCTTTTCTGTCCCAACCAAAAAGAAGGTTTTAACTTTAACATAGCAATATTACATACAATAAAACAGTTATCCATCAAGAATTGTAGGTACAATATTCAGTACACTTACATTTGGCAATTTAAAGAAAATACTCTATCATTTATCCCATCTTTGTGAGTCTAAAGTTTGATATCTAATCTATCTTTTATCATAACTAAGGAAAAGTATAACTTTAATTATCTGTTCCTCAACTCCATCAAAGACCCCAGAAGGATATAATATTACATAAGCAAACAGGAAGTTCATTGTAAGCAACTTCCAAAACTCTAGAAGTGACAGAGACATCTCACTGCCTGAACAGTCACCCAAAGTTTTCTTGTAACATTGGGACATCCATCTTCAGCCTACAGCCATAGTATCTAGCAGGTAAATATGGGTACCAGACATGAGAAACTTGTAGTCCAATTAAAACCTAAAATAATATATAGATATTGTTTCTGCTCCTGGGTGTTTCTTAGATCTTGAAAACAAATCCAGCCGGGTGGTGGTGGCGCA
>NC_022016.1:13423848-13430556 GCF_000317375.1 Microtus ochrogaster
TTTTGCTGGATTATGCTTACTTTGGGCACAGGACTTGAAAGATCAGGGTTGTGACTAAACTTCAAGCTTCTTTCTTGTAGTCTAGCTTTCATAGATCCAGAAAGTACTATGGAAGCTGCCAAAGGAGGGAAGCAATAGTTCAGTCCCATTCAGCTGTAGCATATATAAACTATAACAATGGCCAGCATTGCAAGATGTTTATAAAGGCACAATATTCGCACTCACATATTAACAGTTACCAACAACAGTGTAATTGAACTTAATAGGAAGAAAATCACACCTGTTTTTTTTTAATTGATTGACTTTATTAAGCTATACATTTACACTTAGTTTTAAAAACCTAGCTAACTCTCTAGGGATGGTGAGGTCATGAATTTTAGAAGCTAACCAGCTACCAGACCATCACAATTTGTAACTACATTCTAAAACATGAACCCACAGTTAAGTGTAGCTCTCACTCTTTCAGAGAAGCTTCTCTTTCAGCAAATGGAGATCATTACAGAAAATGTCAACAAGCTATAATGTTATCAGATTTGGGGGGTGCAGCCTGTGCTCTGGGTCATATCTGGCCGCCCATCCCCAATATGCCAATTAATAGTGAAAACAGCCAAATTAGCAGTAGAAAAAAAAAGAGGCAAACAAAAATAAAGGATAACAAAAAGATCCAGAAAAGTCTTCAAGCATATCTCTGGGGGTCTGAGGTGATATCAAAGTTGAAATTGAAGGGCAAGGTTATGATTATCTAAGCAGTGGAAGTCAAAATGTAGTCTTACTCACAATTGGTCCACCACTGTCTGGGCTTTAGTCTTACCCAATAAAGGTAGTAAGATATAAAATCTCTTGTCATGAGACAGATATCCCTCTGGCTGGTGCCCTGTCCTTCTCCTATCATGATATTCCCTGGAAAATTCTCATTTATTTGGGGTCAACTTTTCTCACAGCCTGAAAGGAAGACACAAATGTCTCTTTAGAATAACTTTATTTTTTGGCAAACCAGTTACAATAACTCAGAGATCAACAGACCATGGAGAGCCAAGCCCCAAGATACGTAAATGCATTTCACAACTTCTGCACTTAATGCTCAGGAACCACAATGGAAAAGAGGGTAGAAAGATTGTGAGAGCTGGAGACCAGGAAGTCTGCTTTGAAATTGTATCTCCTAGAAATAATAGGGAAGTTACACCCATGACACTCCAAAATTATGGTGCTAAACAAGATCTAAACAATGATAATATCAGTAGACATGCTAATATAGAAAAAAGAAATCCCATAGGTTTCTACCCTTAAATCAAGAACTACAGGCAACCAATGACTGCTGAGAGAAGGAGAGTTAACCACTCCAAAAAATTAGCCTCTTAATTCATGAAACAACACAATGTGGTCAGCCCTAAAATTATATAATACAGTTTACACTAAAAAGACTGAACAGGTTATGTTTATATATTTGTGTGTATGTGTGCACAATCACATGCATACGTGCATGTGTGTAGTGTAGTATAATGTGGTGTGGCAATAATAATAATAATAAAGGAGGCCATCAATTTGAGAGGGAATGAGGGGGCTATAAGAAAATCTGAAGTAAGAGTCATGGAAGAGTGAAGAGAGAAAAGAGAAAGGGAAGTAATGTAATTATATTAAAATTAAAAATTCAATAAGAAAGTAGATGGAAATCTTTGCAGGAGACAAGACAGTATAAAAAAATGATTCCCTGTCCATGATATGAGGGCATGAGATGTATGCTTTCAGTCTCTTTATAACTTTTATACTTATGCTATTACCATCAGACATGCTTCAAATGCTCATTAGTCAAATGTTTCAAAAGAAAACTTTTTTGTAACATTCTATAAAATACAGCCATTCATATGTTTATAATTGTAAAAATTAACACATCTTTGAACACCACTGCCATGGGTGCAATATCACTAAATTTCAGCTTTGAATCTTATCACTCCTACTGAGTGAGTTAAAGGATTCTAGACTGTTTTTTAACCCCTCAACCCCAAGTTATGTAAATTTCAAAGTGAATATAAAACATATATGTCATTAGATACTTGTGGGATGATTATGTGAAAGAGCTAATATAAAAATATTACTGTAAGCACATTGTTATCTGTCTACCAAAATCCATTCTTCACTTCCTCTTAAGCCTATTACAAAACCACATTTTCTGTATTCTTTATGGGTAGTTGAAATTGCATGAAGAAATTGCTTTCAATGTCTGTGAACATTTTCTAACTATGATCCTTTTCCTACACTTTGGTATAAAGAGATGCAATGACTGTGAATCATTTTTACCATTAGAATTTAGACAAGGTATTGATACCATTATAGTTTCCATTTCTTTCCTTCTGAGTAGACCCAGGATACAGTATACCTTTTTGCTATATCCACACTTCTAGCACAATTTGTGTTTCTGGAGGGTCCAAAAATGACAGATGTGTTTCTATAATGTAGATCACCCAAGAGTCACCCATGACTTTACATAAGAAGTAGATTTTTGTTGTTTGAACTTGCTTCCTTGTAAAAATATCTGTGTAAAAATACTGTAGCTATTACCTTAGCTATGAATCTAATGTAAGATTTAACTACTCATAGGTATTAAAGACCTAGATATTGTTCATTAATTTTCTTTTCACTTTAGGATTCCTTGGAGGAAAATATTTAGACTTTACCATTCTTCCCTTCCTCTAAAAGGATTATCACAGAGTCCTATGAATGAAACATTTGGAAGAAGTTCTTTCTTGAAGGATAGAGTGCTTGAAATTAAATCATAATTTATTTGAAGTTACTATTGGTATTACATTTCTTTCTTTCTCATATCTGGCTTTTACTATTACTATTCTTAAACTACAGACTGTGTGGAGGCTAGAATTATATGTTTTTATGATTTTTCTTATAATTATAGTGTTGTGCTTGCAGCAAGAATGTGTCATGATATGACATTATAATTTCTTCTTTGAAATCCAATCAACCTTAAGGAAACTTGGAATTCTGAATGATAGATGAACTGCTTATATATGAATAAAAATGGCAGTGGTTTTTGTTCAAATTGAGAGGAGAGTAAAAGTGCTCAGGAAACTTGAAGCAAATTTAGAAATTATTATCTGTGATTTAATCTTCATTCTTCTTGAGAAATATTTTTTAAGATATTACAAAATTTTATATATGTGTAATTGTATGAAGTTCTTATTAATAATGTACTTTCTGCATTAAAAATAGATAAAAATGACTGTACAGTTTATGACTATTATATACTTTATAAGATATTAGAAGTTTGTACTCTAACAGGAGCTGAAGGATAATAAATGCTGAAAGGAAATATCCTTTCTTGCAGTTTCTACAATACTAATTCCAATCCAGGATAAAAAGCAGTACAAAGTAATGCAACTATAACTACTTTATAAGTTTCTGTTTCTAAGGACTTGAAATGTATAATTAACATAGATGAGCTGTGGGATATGGTGACTAATTTAATAGGTTAATAAAAGGTCTCTATGTAGCCCAGATGGATACATAGCTCTCACTCTGTACCCTGAACAATTTTTGAATTTAAGGAAATCCTTCTCTTTAGCCTCCCAAGCTCATGTTCCCACATATATCCAACTGGTAATTGATTTGTACACTTTAGATTACATAGTTCATAAGTAATATCATAGTACCAAGCTAGCGCATATCTATTTTATCCAGGCAGAGGCCATCTTCTTAGCTCTTTGTATAGGAAAGTTTACTCTAGTAGCAATCTGAGTATCAATTCTAGCTTTAATATTTTCCAGTGTATATATCATCACTAAAGTCAGTTTTCTTAAACACTAACTTTCTCCAACTTTAGAACAGTGAAAAAAAAATTGTAACTCACCCCTAGAAAAAGAAAATATATGTAAACCTTAACACTATACCTGAAAGTTAGTGACTGCTTAAATAGTTAATTGGGGCAATAAGTGATCAAAGTACAAGGACCACGGGAAGATGAGCATCAGCATCTCCCAGGAATATGCTAAAAATGGAAACTCTTGGCTCACTTCAGATCAGCTAAAACAGAAATCATTAATGAGGACAATAAACCTTTAACCACCGCATTCTGCAAACCACTTAACATGTCTTTACTTCCATTTTCTAATGTTTAATATCGTCTTGTGTTTAATCCTTTTTTTAAAAAAGACCGTTTTTCTAGTAATGAAGTCAGATATTGCATAACTGTAGTCCACAGATTATATGGAAATGATCCTACTCCTACTTAGCCATGGGATCACTTCACAACACTAAGGTAATCTGTGTCACATTCACCTTGAACTAGTACATACGATATGGAGAACCCAATTCAGGTCAATGAAAGTAACGCCCATTGTTGTTGATATCTTGAGGAAGATAGCATCTCTCATTAATGAAGTTATAAAAAAAAGATTATACAGCTGAAATCAACACAGAAACACTGTGTTTAATAATGGAGCACAAGTAGAGAACTTTTGGATCAAAAGATAGAGAGAAAGCAAGTCATGATAACACTAAATGAATTCTTGAGAACAGCCATGCTTGAAAATCTACCTCTGGACTTTACTGATAAGAAAAAAAAATATGTATTTCTTATGACTACTTGAACATGTCTTCTTATTTAAAAATATCAGTTTTATTTTAAATAATATAGGTCTTTTATAATAAACAATTTCATGGAATTTTTGCAGGGGTTAGCCATAATTCTGTAAGATCTAATCCGAAACATCCATTATAGTATTGAATGTTGACATCTCAAAAGAGAAAAATCTCTAAGAATAAATATTAATAAATAATCTTGAAAGCTTATTTTGAATAAATTTATTTATATCTTAAAGAGGGATTTGATAAACAAATATAAGCACAATAGACTTCTTAGACCCTTACACAAAATAATCAACAATAACACACAAATTTTTGTAGAAGTGACACTGAGGCCCATCAACAAGAGTTACAGGGGTAAAATAGTTATAAAGAGTAAGATATACATAAATTAGATCACATAATGAGAACTACAGCACACCCCTCTGGTTAATAGCGTATGCACCCAACTTTATAACTGTCATCTTCTGAAGTGTCATGACAAACACTCTAGCACTTTTGATTTCAACATAACACTGTCATATCCAATTACCATATAATCAGTCACTCAAAACCTGAGATCTAACAAAACTTTCTATCACAAATGAAGATATATGCAAGAGGGAATCTTGTTGTTTATTGGGAAATCTTCATATTTTTGTGTGTAGAATACTGAAATACAACGTCAATATCAACGTCATATACTTTACCAAAGTCAAACTTGTGAAACTACATTTAACGAATAAGACCTCAATAAACTCTTAACACAAGTTTTTTCTCTCATTGACAATGATGTGAACATAAAAATATATTAACACACAAACTTGTGGAAAATAATACTGGCAATTTGAAGTAGTAAGGAAAGAATAAAAATAAAAGTTAAAATAAAAAGAAAAGACACAAATTAAAAAGAAAAGAAATGTGAAAAATCATATTGTGTGCTAGACTGTATGAAAATGTAGAGACAGGCTCTAAGAGCTGGTCAGTTGACATGATTAAGAACTGCATTTTAAAGATTTGAGTCATGCTGACTAATTACTTTGAGGGGTAATTAATTGTCCTTGAAGAAAACATGCACAACATATTCCATGCAGTGTTTCAGATTTTGGAGTTCTTTTATGATTTGGGCACCATTCCAAAAGCATTATTGACAGAATTCTCTCATTTATGTGCTATGTTTCTGTGTTGCTTAGATTGCAAAGAATTCTATTTCACATGCACTAAACACAAACCATAATATTGTGTTTTGATCTTGTCAATATGGTTGGATTGAGGTACCTGAAAGCTTAGTAGAGTGTATCCTGGAGTGAGCATTTGAAGGCATTTTCATTGATAACTGATATGTAGAGCATTAGCAGCAAGGGAGCGACCTATCATGAATGTAGGTAACACTATACAGTAGTCTGAGAGGCCAAATTAAATACAACTGGAAAACAGAAACAAAAGTTAGCCTGCCAGCTCATGTCAGTATTTTCATCACCACTGCAGACTCTGCCTTCTTCATGCTTTCACTCCAGTGACTCTATAGGAAACTTCCAGACTATCATACTCAGACTGGGACTGTGTTATTGATGTCATGTTTCTTAGTCACTGACATGCTGTGACCATGGGAACTCTTATAAAAGAATGCATTTAATTGGGGACTTGTTTATAGTTTCAGAGGCCTAATTCATTATCATCATAGAAGGGAGCATGGTGACAACCAGGAACAGTGCTGGAGAAGTAGCTGAGAGCTACATTCTGAGCTGCAAGCCAAGAAAGCCCAAAGCAAGCATGGGTTTTTGAAGCCTCACAGCTTACTCCTAGAAACGTCCAACAAAGCCATACCTACTTCAGCAAGGCCTCACCTTCTAATATATCTATTCCTTTCAAGTAGCTCTGCTCCCTGGTGACTAAGCATTCAAATTGAGCCTTTAGGGACCATTGTTATTAAAATCACCATACTATGTGTTGAGATATTCAGTTCATGGACTAGAAAACTGCTGTACTCTCTGGTTCCCCAGTGTGTAGAGAGTCATTATCATATGTGGTTAACATACCAATCGTGAAGCTAATCTCATGAATCCTCTTTATAACCACATATATCAATATATGTATATGTGTGTGTGTATTCTGTCAATATATATATATATATATATA
>NC_022016.1:13432866-13439413 GCF_000317375.1 Microtus ochrogaster
TTTAAAACTGCAGCTTTTTTCCTGCCTGTAGTCCCAGCTACTCGGGAGGCTGAGACAGGAGGATCGCTTGAGTCCAGGAGTTCTGGGCTGTAGTGCACTATGCCGATCGGGTGTCTGCACTAAGTTCGCATCAACCATATTGTAGTGTCTTCTAATTCTGTAGTGTGCATTAATAGTTTCTAAAGCAGTTAGTTACTCTGTTGGCTTCTTCAGGCAAATACAACTTTAATTCTGGAATTCTCATCAAGTAGGAAGAACTGTTATGAGGTTCATACTACATACTTTGTAAACTATAGTTTTTTATCACTGACATATTTTGTGACACATTTTTTTTTTAATTAAACTTCTAACCTCTCTGACATAGCCTAGATTTTCTTTTAGGAAATTTGTGTTTGGGAAATATTATCTTACAGAGTATAAATATCTGGGACTGTTAACTAAAAATGTTGATCTTCAAGATTTTGTCTTTCCGATATATAAAATTATTAGTCATTTGAAAGTTTCTTTCATTATTAAAATCACCTTTATTAATCCAATGAGTCTATAAGGAACAATTAAGTATTCTTGGAATTCCATATTCAGCAATATCCACTAAAGGTGTTTTGTAAAAGTCTCTGTCTTCTCTAGCCAAAGACATGCATAGGCTTATCATAAGCATCTGAGTTAACAATTTGATTTAACTTAAAGCTCAACAATTTGTAAGATGACAAAAGGGAAGGGAGGAGGAAAAAATAAATTATTGTTACTACTCTTATTACTAGGAAAGGCCTTTTTAGAGGGCAAGCTTGACTTCACTGACATTTGAAAAGCTGTACACCAATCAGAGTTTGATGTTATTCCTTAAATGTACTCCCTAGGGACAATGCTTACCACTGAACTAAAAATAAAGTTTGATAGCTCTGGAGACATTTATTCCCAGTAGAGAGTGTTTACTTTGGAAGACTCTACAGTATGAAGTTAGAATGACCAACTCTTAATATTCAGGAGGGCTGCTTCCTATGCCGAACCCTTCAAGGACAGAACTGTTTTCTTATCACACAGATTTAGTTTTCAATTTCTTCTGTCTGAGTCTTGATTTTTAAACATCTCTTTAAAAATCTCTCTGCAGTTTTCTCAGGTTAGAAGAGAGCCAGTCTGAATATTTCTTTTTTGGAAAGTTTCTAGCCATTTTTTTTCGGTCTCTAAACAGCTTACTAAATCTCTCTGTCACTAGGCAGACTATCCAGTCATGTTATAAATGACATGTGGATGCTGAGCTCTCTTCCTGTAAGCTCATATATTCCATAACTTGGGGAATAAAAAAATAAAAAACAAACAAACAAATTTAAAAAATACCTTATAGAACAGAAGTCCAGGCAGGAGTAGCAAAGCTAAATTGATTTGTTCTAAAGTAGAAAAACCAAAACCAGATTCCGTCAGGAAAATGCGTAGATGACAACAGCAAGAGAAGACAAATCTGAGCCCATCATCCAAGAAAAAGCCAAGGAGCCATGTAAAAAGTAGTTCAACACAAAATAGAAGAGAGGTGGTGAGATGTTTACAGTAGCAAATGTTTACAGTAGCATGGAGACAGTACTTTAAGACCTAAGAGCTGAGATACAAGCAGCCAGGACCTGGGATCCTTAACACAAGCTCCATAAGTATATCTAGCTCATCACTATTAACTGACAATTACGAGAAACATGAATATTTGGCTTCCTTTGAAAGGTCATTGCCAGTTAGGAATACAGAGAAAGTTCTATCCTCTTTTTGATTAAATTGTATATTAAGCTTTTAAGTCTAAAGTGTGGGAAACTATACCCAAATACTAAACCAAGTAGGAATTCTATGGGATTCATTCCAAGGAAGCAAAATGCAGTTCTGACATGTCTGAACACATATGGTTCTCATTTTTGTTAAAAGTCCTATCCACCAAGGAAAATTATGAATAGTTTCTGGAAACATTCCCAGAAGCCAACCCTATTTTAAAGCATGCAGGGAAGTACTGATCTTTGATGCTTTCCAGGTCTCACAATGAAATGGGTTAAGAATATGGGTTCAGGAACTAACAAGCTCCCATTTCAATCTTACTTTTTTCCAGCAAATAGTGGTGGATAGCTTTTATAGGATTTCTGATCTTTGAATGCCTCTGTTTCTGAACCACTGTTAGTTCACTAGTAGTAATGCACTCATCATAAGATTATCATGAGAAGTTAGCAAACAAACATACAGATTTCCTACAATGCACCCTAGCAAACAGTAAGGATCTTAACTGCCTTTATTATTCGCATGTATATATTTGGATGCCCTATTCAGCCTTCTATTCATATTAGTTCAAAGGCAGGGAAGAACATAGTTTAAAAACTACTGAATACAAATTAACCAAACCCCACTTGCTAATGGAAGATGAACTGCTATCTATTTGTCTGAGCTTATTGGCTTCAGCAATGTAACCTTCAGTATTTCAGGCTAATCTTGTTGGACATTAGGAGACAGATCTTGAACAGAACAAGATTCATTATACATAGTGTCACCATCACTTGTGTTGCTGCTGTGTAATGGTAGTGGCTTCAGACTGAAGACAATTATTCTAGAGCATGGAGTACTTTTGTCAAAAAATAGCTGGAAACATGAATAATGATGATTCTCAGATAACTGCATAATCCATAATCACTGCCCTCCCAAAGGCCATGGCTCATTGATAAAGAGCATCCATATTAACTGAGTTCCAATTATGTTGCGTCAATATTCCATATTCTAAGCACTGAACTTAATAAAAAAAAAAAGTAAACACATTCCCAGCATTCCTGGAGTTTACCTCCTTTGTCCCTGCAACACATCTGTGGCTTTTATTGCTAGGGTTGGGTGGGTTTAGGTTCAACAATGTTTCTTCTACACATTCTTTGCACATTATAAATAAATCCTTTATAGTAAAACTATTTTTTCTTATTAAAATGCATAATATTTTGAGTATGTTTTTCTTTCCCCAGATCTTTCCTACTCCCATAATCACCCAATTTAATGTTCTATATCTATCAATCCATCTATTATCTATCCATCTACCATTTATCTATCTATCTATCTATCTATCTATCTATCTATCTATCTATCTATCTATCTATCTATCTATCCATCAGTCTGACGGTTTACCAGTGGTGTAGCATCTAACTATCTCTCTCTCATCTAAAACCAAGAAATATAGTCAAATGCCCATCTCTTCCAAAGTACAACAGGACCATTAATTGTTCAGCCTAATATTCACACTGCCATATCTTCCTATTCCTTCAATAATTCTGTCATCCATCCTGCTGTATTTTTCTTATAGGATGACTGGCTCAAGAGTTGGCTTAAAAACTCCATTAACAGACAGAGAAAACTATTTTGTCAAAAGAACAGTATTAAAAGGCAAAAGAAGCAGGAAACAATGGCAAAGAAAAATAGAGTGATTGAATCAGGGTCAGTAGCCCAATCCCTCTGAAGTGCTATGAGAATGAGGGACTTCGGAACATTTGCTTTGAAAGGACAAGATATTTGAGGGCTGTGGTCGCTCAAGGAAAATGTAGAAAATGTCTGAGTAAATATCAATCTGTCATCACCAATACTGGAAGAAATATCTTATTTTTGTGACTTTCCAAAGGCTTACAATTTCTAAAGCTTTTTGTACTCCTAGAATATTTCAGTATTTTGCCCCAAAATGTTATCTTCTAAAATAGTTTCAGACAACCATACTTTGTGAGAAAAAAATTCCCAGATTCACTGTGTTAATGGAGTGTTTGTACTCATCAGCAGCAAGGAACGACATGCTGTCTTTGCTAAAATCATGGTTTACAGTGGTTATCACAATACATGAGCTCATAGACCTCTAAAGTCACTCTCAGGTACTGAGAGCTGAAATATCAGTGCTGCCACAGCTAATAATAAAAGTACTCAATGGGATTTGAGGAGAAAGCATGTGATGACGTGAGAAATGTGGATTCTGGTATTCTGTATGAGCTCAATAAGAAGGTCGCCTGGGTGTTCAGCAGCACTGGGCGAGATAAAGTTCTGAATGAGCCTATCCTTCAGATATAGAGCCCCACTCTGGCTGGGTTCAACACCACAGCGTGGAATACTCTGCCATACACAGTTGTCAAGTGAATGATGGAAAACAGATGACTTGATGGTTTAATTATAAAGTTTATGGTTTTGAACCTTAAAACAAATACCTATGATAGAACCTGTGTTAAAGCTACTGGCTATATGGGATCACCCAGGTGACAACGGCAAAAGAGCTAGCATATGACACAAGGAGGGACATTTATGTCATTGTTTTTCCAACGTGGCATGCTTTCCCTTTTCCTTTCCTTGATTTCCTTGTTTGAATAGAGGCTAACATAATTTCAATGTATACATTCTAGATCCTTTCTCATGTGGAGAAGTCAATCATTACATAATTCAGCATTTAGTTTACGTATTTCCAAACATTGGACTTTACCCATAGTAAGTGATAAGAGTTTTCAGAGTTGTATATACTTTGCTCTCAGGCAAGACTATAATATAACACCTTGCCAAAAGGAAGGAGTAAGTTTTGACTTGTTTGGAGAAAGCCAGAGTCACAAATTGAAGACCAATCATATCCACTAATTAGAGGAGCCAAACTTAAATATAGGTGCAAAACCAGGCTTTGTCTCTGTCTTTGGAAGATCTTAAAGTACTTGTCAAACTTAACTTTGGGTCCTTCAAATCATAGCAGTATTGCAGAATTGGAACTAGGCGATGGGAAGAAGACAAGACATGTTTGCGTCTCCAGAAATAAAAGTTAAAGCCTTTAAAGCCTTGTGCTCTGAAGCCTTCACCTAATGTCCCAACTTCTGTCCTGCTCTAATTCCTGAGGCTTCTTGCTGATACTGTGGCCTTTAGTTTGTAAAGTCACTAATTCTAATCTGTTAAGTAATTTTTATATTTTGCCTGTCAGCATCTCTTTTTAAATAGGGGTAAAAATACTATGTCAATATTATATACTTTTAATTAAGAGAAAACATAGGAAAGCTATTAGAACTATATTAATAAATTTAAAAATCCATGAACATTTCTGCCAGGGCATTACATGCTGTAGATGCTTAAATTCATCAAAATCTAGATGCCTCCTAGCATCTTATTCTTCCACGGGCTGTCTTCAACTCTCTAAAATGTTGTATGTACATTTATCTTGTGGTCTTTAATTCTGCTATAAAACCAGGCTGGCTTCACATTCCTCTTAAGCACTGCTTCAAAATCGTTTCAACATATGTCTGGAATGTCCAGATCCTGGCATGTATTTATTGTAGCCCATCTGCTATCTCTTAACTGATGTAAAAAAGTGCATAGCTCATTTCTTCCATGAAAAATATATCTCATGTATATTACAAAATTATAGTTCATATTTTATAAGATCTGTGATTTGTCAAGAAAATAGCATGATCTTAATATTAGATATATCTGTTTATTCATAAAAGAGCAATAAAATTCAGGCATTCTGTTGAGCCTAAGAATGCAAAAATGAAAAAAAGAACTATACTCTAAAAAAAAAAATCCAAAGCTCCATGGAGAAAAACACATAAATACTCATTTGTGTTCTGATGTAGTAAGAGGTAATAAGCTATGAGAACGAAACAGAAGGGACAAGCTGATGGAGCAAGTGAGGAAATCTTTATGGTAGAGGAGCCAATGACTGCAAGCCTGAAGACCGATTAAGATTTTGCCAGATGAAGATTATATAAAAGGGGAAAATTCTATGGGAGCAAAATAACATGAATGGTCAACATGTATGAAAAATAGCTTGGTGTCCTTGGAAAGCATGAATATTTGGAGTTAATTTAGTGTAGCATCCTGAGGTCATGGGGTTCTAAGAATAGGTTTTAGATAAAATTTTCCCCAGCTTCTGGTGTTCTGGGTAAGAATGAAATACTGAATGAATCTAAGTCGCATGCCTTTTGACCTAGGTGAAGTACCGAGAATACAGATCAGTAGTAGACCTGAAGATCTATTGTACAGCTGTGGCAGACAAAGAAAGTGATGCATTAAACACGACAGAATGAAGGCTGCTAGCTGGCTGTGCACCAAGCAAGTCGATTGCAAGATTATATTTCATTTTGCTTGCACAGTGTTAGTTCATTTAACTATTTTTAAAAATTCTAATTACTTTCCATGTGATTATATTGCTCAGAAAAAATATGACCTCTACAATTTCCTTAAAAATAAGAAATCTGTTCTATACCAACAGTCGTAGATAATGATTCTTGGTTCCTGTATATGACATTTGCACCCTCATGGTCACCACAGTATCCATGTCTATCTCCTCTTTCTGCGAAACTAGAGTATGCATAGTGTTTCTAGTACCATTAGACGTGTGTCAGCCAGGAGATCTGCAGAAATGGACCCTGTCTTGTACAGTCCAGTGTTTGGCATAGTTCTTCCTGCTATAAACTACAGCACTTCCTCAATTCTCCTATTTCTAGGAACATTTTTTAATTCATTTATCATTTACTAATTTATTTTAATTGTGTGTGTATGTATGAGTGCATGTGTGCATATGTATGTGCATGCTTGC
>NC_022016.1:13440576-13442153 GCF_000317375.1 Microtus ochrogaster
AAAAAAAAAAAAAAGAATAACAGTCCCTATCAGTAGTACCCGGAGTCTATACTAATATTTGTAGTTCCCCTAGGGTTGATTCAACTGGAGAGCAGCATCTAATCTGTCTTGCCTTATCCAGTTACATCTGGATTTCACCTATTCAACATAGAATACCACTGTATGAGGGAATGACATTCCTTTAAATCCATGGGAAATGTGAAGAGTTGCTAAATTATAAACCAGGCACTATGATGCATTCCATAATCCTAGCAGTTGGTAGATGCGGGCAGTAGGATCAGAAGTTCAAGGTCATCCTTGACTACATAGGTACTTCTGAAATCTAATCTCCTTATCACCTCAAAGGAAAATTTACTCCACATCTTAGGAGAAAGCTCTAATGGCAGGCAGCACTCCTTTGGCTCTGGGTAATGTTCAAAGAGGAGCCTTCCGCGAATAGAAGCCTTTACTAATTTACATAGTCCTTTGGCTTAGTCATATTACATATGTGTGATCATCCTTAAATGTCTTTCAGGTCCTACCTTGGGTTACAGTTTAAAAAATTTAAACATAAGCAGGAAGCTACAAGTCTGGCTACTTAGGCAGATGGAAAACTTAAACAGCAGAGATATTAACCAACTGACATAATCATGATTTTTCTGATAAGAGATAGCACAGTGGACTTAAAGACAGATCAGGACTTAAAGGTGGTTATGACCCTGAACTTCCCCCGTAGAGGCAAGTTGTTTGTTATGGAGTTAGGCCTACTGACTGGTTTGTTGTTGATGGTGTTTTTTTTTTTTCTTTTCTGTTTTTAATTTTCTTATGGGAATGTAGCCTAATTCAAAGTCAATCTTAGTGAACAAACATTAGCAGAGTCTTTCTCACCAACTCCAAACTTTAATTATGATACATAGCTTTCATTCCTATAGTGTCTAACAAGCTGGTTAATATTCTACTTATCTTCTAATACTATTGGTGGCATTCTCCTTTAGTTAAACTTTGCTTCATGGAACATGATATTTGCTAAGAAAACTTACTAATAAACCCTTTAAAGCATCAATTATATTACTTCAAGTTTCTCCTACCTTATTTCTATGTCTTCCTTGCCTGCATGAGACCCATCTCCAGGAAAAATAAATGGGATTAGGGGTGGGTAGACCTCCACAGTTTAAAGCATAATCTCTGCAATCTAACATGAAATGAGATGGTTGAATGGAAGAGAAGATTAAAGAAATAAGAGCATTTTTCTTATGTGGATGAAACTCCTAATTCACGGGTCTAAGAAACAGCTATCCTCCTTCAAGTTTTAGTAAGAGGATATCTATAATACATATATGTACACACATGAATCCACTCACATACATATACAAACATATGTATGTGCACACATGTACAAACCAGAGAATATTTTTTTTAATTTATTTATTTATTAAAGATTTCTGCCTCCTCCCCGCCACCGCTTCCCATTTCCCTCCCCCTCCCCCGATCAAGGACCCCTCCCTCATCAGCTCAAAGAGCAATCAGGGTTCCCTGACCTGTGGGAAGTCCAAGGACCACCCACCTCCATCCAGGTCTAGTAAGGTGAGCATCCAAAC
>NC_022016.1:13443209-13449452 GCF_000317375.1 Microtus ochrogaster
ATCACAAAGTGATAACTCCCTGTTTCTCAAGATTATTCTCAAGATTATAATCTAACTTTATCTTCAGCTAGTTCCTGAAACAGAGTCACTGAACTGGAAAACCTAAATTTTTGGCTCTTCTCTTCCAGCTAGATGGGTCTGGATTTATCTGGGTCTTTCAATAATCATATTTTTAAATCAGTGATATATGGACTATGTAGATAGCTTTATGAGTAAAGTACTTGACAAAATAACCTAGAGACCTGACCTTAGAAGATTAAACAATATGAGTGCTAAACACTTATTATTCTTAGTGTTCTACAATTAATATATCTTTTGTCACTGTAAATACTCTCATCAGCAGTAAGAACAAATTAGAGCAATAAACATATACAGTGATCTAATAGGAAAAGTGATAATCTCTTAAAAATGCCACAGGGTAGCATTTAATTTTCATTTAAAAGGCAGTTAGTATGAGTAACAATAACTTAATTAAATATTGATTACTTTAAAGGCTGGATTGTGATTTAAGATCTATGAACTGTAGAGTAAATCTTGATAATTTGAAGTAGACTAAAAATGGCATTAGCAACTTAATTGTAATTTCATTTTATGGTTACTAAATGTTACTAAACAAGTTCAATAATTATGGTGAAGAACTCGGTTGTTATGGTAACACAACAACAAAGATTTTTCCATGTCTAGTTGTAGAACATGTCTATTTCCCAAAGACTGAAGCTTCTGTAAGATGTTGTTCCTTTGTGTGTTTTATCATCAGGTTGCTCTCAACTCCCTGCAGAACACAATTTTAAGGAGAGTCATTCCTTGCCTCCTTGACAACATGTTGCACCATGCTTGCCAGTATTCTCAGAAGCAAGCAGAAGTAAATGATTAAACAGTGGAGATCTTACAACTACTTAGGCTGAAGAAGTTTTTAAAACCTTCATGTTTTATTTTAATGTTTGCTTGCAAACTACATAGTCAACTGACAAATCTTTCCTTTCTTACTTCTTAGGGTAGTATTATCAAAGCACCAATTAAATCCAAATAAAACTCATTGTGCTTGTCACTTTAAGTATCTGCTTGAATAATAAATGTCTCTTAGAGGGAGGCTTCCTTCATTTTAGGACAAGCATAAAATTTGCCATTGCTAAATGGTAACATTCCATGAATTTCTGTAGTAAACTTCCAACTATTCTGTTGTATCTTTCCATCTCACTGCCCTCCCACCACACACACACACATACACACACTTCTGTTTGGTAAAGGAAAACACTGGAAATGCTTGTTAGAGCTATTAAGTAAAAAGTGACACGAGGGAGGTTCATTTTCTAAGTACAGTAAACAATGGGAGGGGAACGATAGGGGAGGGGGTGGATCCTCTTTTCCTCTCAGTCTGTTGACCAGTATGTTGAGAGGCAAAAAAAAAAAAATAATAATAGTAACAGTGCCAGCGAGCTTTGTATGTGACCCATGAGCATGAATGGAGATAGACCTTCAGACTCTACTTTATTCTAGAGTATAAGGAATATATAGGATTGGGGAGCCTGGGGTCAAACCCTAATTTGCATTAAGTGGTACACTTCTATCATAAGACTCCTAGCACATTTTTAGCTAGCATATGCACAGCAAGGGAGCATTCAAGCACCGATCTGTGCCTGGTTCAAGCTAAAGATAAGTCAGGCATCTGGTTTGGAGTCAGGCAGCTGATTTAGAGACATCTTTCAGATAAGGTCAGTCCTCAGGACAAGTGACTTCTCCAGATAAGGCAGGTAGAGGCAGGAAGTTCTGCTAGAGAGAGGAAGCCTCAGGTTTCTGAGCTATTTAGATAAGCAGGTCACTGGGAGACTGTAACCTCTACAGTCATCAAAAATCATTCAGCATTTCCCCTTTTTATTTTATACTGGAGAGGTGTCATCAAAAGGCTGGAGGAACTTGTTACCTGTGTCAAAGTATCTAGGGCCTGGTAATTAACCATGGTCTGATTGATGGTAATTTTAGCAATGGTAGTGATCTGTAACCAGAGGAACTGCATAAGGTAGGGGGCAAGCATCAAAATAAAACATAGCATAATCAGAGGACTGAAAAAGGGTAGAAGCCAAACAAACAAATTAAAACCACACACAAAAAATAGAAACGTCAAGGGTTATGGAACTCGTTAGTTTGCTCTATTGGTTGGGATTTTTGAGAGCAGGTCTTTGTGGAGTTTTTTTTTTTGTTGTTGTTGTTGTTGTTGTTCTTGTTGTTTTTGAGAATCTTATTATTAGTTTGCCATGTGGGGGGTAGAGATGCTGTGCTCATTTTCAGGTGTGTCAAGGACAATATGGATTTTTAGCCACACTGCAGGCCAAGATATAAATTACAGAGGAGCCAAAGACAAAGTTACTTCTAGCTGAACAAACACAATGAAAACCTACAGAGCAGGACAATCAGGTACTGAGTTAAGGTAAACACTGGACACTAGATTGTGATTAAACTAACTTAAAAGACTTTTGTTCAAACTGAATTCTATGAAAACAAAGAGAAAAGTTTGAAGTTGAGCCAGACTGAGCCAGAATTCAGAAGGATCTTGCATATTTAGTCAAAAGAAGTCTTATTATGCTCATCTGTTTACCTTCATATAAATCAAGACTGGTTTTTGTATTCTTTGGGTTCCCCTGAGAAATCCAACTTATTGATGCCTGAGAATAGATAGACAGAACATTTATTACCATGAAAAACATAAGGTATCAACCACAGACCGTAACAACAGTCTATAATTGTTGGAGCCCGTGAGACTAAACAGTAAATGTACAGCTAACAGATTCATAAAGAAAGACCCATAAGACAACTTATGGGACACCTGTTTTGCCGAGCTTCGGGAACACTTGTCTCTTGGGAAAGTCATCGTCATAGCTTTGTGAAGCATGATTCTTCTCTTCGAAATGGGATTCATTTCCAGAACATGTCAGCAGTATAACCTCTGCACCAGCAACAGAATGATCTTGCTCCTTTCCCCAACACCCCAGGGAAGGAGCAAGGTCATTTTGAGGCCTTACAGAGATAACACTCACTCTTTGTTCTGACTGTGAAATTTACTTAGATTCAATCCCAGGAAATTGCCTCCTGCAGACCATGTGTAGAGGGCAGACACTAAGCAGAAAGGCAGCCTGCCCCACCTTTACTAACAAACAAATCTGGATATTCCCAAAGCTCTTTATCACAAAAGAGATTAGCTGAGGAGAATGAGTGAATCAGGGTTCAGGGTTGTTTAGTAACTTTATCTAATGGTTTGGAATGTGAGGTGCTTCCCTTTGAATGCTGGCTCTTTTCTAGGTCAGGTCACCTGTGCTGAGTACTGCTTTGTCAGGTTCTACCTGCCCTTTTTGTGATTTTGATATGCATATTATCACTGCCATTGACTATGGAAGTTTCCAACTACGCGTCTGTAAAAACTAGAAACCTTGAAAAGGTGACCCCTTACTCTTCTACTTCTTCCCCTTACTCTCCTTCTTTCTTCTCCTTCTCTTAGTCTTTCTTCTCCTTACTCTTCTCCTTACTCTTCCACTTATTATTATTATTCTCTGCAGCCCTTCACTTCATTTTTGCCACTTGCATGAAAAATAAAGAAGATGCAGAGGTAACATGCTTGTGTTAATGTTTTTACCCTCAGAACCTCACCTATCATTGACAGCCAATTCTGAGCCCTGAGAGGGTAAGGAGGCTAGTACTGAAGCCTCCCCATGTAATATCCGGCTCTTTAAGAAACAAGCCATGCCCACTCCCTCCCCCATCCTCTGAGGCAAGCTGATCTTCAGCTTCCAGCCAGAGTTCTCTTTTCTGACTCCCTCTCAGAGAGGCATCTCCTGTCTCTCCTTCTTCTCTTCTCTCTCTCTCCCTCCCTTCTCTCTCTCTTCTTCTCCTTCCCCTTCCCTTCCATACTTCCATAACCCACTAATAAATATGCAAACTCACTCTGTATGGTGTGCTTATCTGTCTGTCTCTCACCCGCTGCTACATGGTTCGCTGCAGGGAACTCTGCCAGGGACCAGGCACCTTGAGAGACCTGCAGCATGGTCTCCTGCACAGTCCCTGCCAACAGGACCTCCTGCCCACTGCCTGCTGCTGCTGGGGATGCCACAGCAAGCTACTTGGGGATCTGCAGCAATTTTTATTTTTCCCTTCCTCCCGATATATAATGTTTTGGAAGTCTCTTAAACAACTCTGACTGGTACTAGTTGATTTTTGTTAGTTGGTTTTGTTTTGGTGGGGGTGTTGCTTTTGACTCTTTGAGTGAGTATTATCAGCCCAGATGAGAAAATGGCTCTAGATAAGATTTTTAGGTAGAAAGTTAGTAGTATGATACCTTAGGAGTTTTTCTATAAAATACCCTAACGGTTATTTTGCCCTCCTCGTTCCTTCTTATATATTTATCTCCCTCCCCTCCCAAGTTAGTATTGTCCTTTTACCCTGTTTCTTTGATCAGATAAATACTAAATAAGTATAGTCCCTTAGGTAACTGTAGACCTCATCCCTCATCAAAAAACAACAACAACAACAACAACAACAAAGAAAAACTTTACTTTGCAACAGATAAAGGCCATTACCGACAACTGTGGCCTATCAAAGTATAGACTTTTGTACCCCAATCACAACAGATACATCTACAAAAACCTCTACAAGCAAGGCTCAGGGGTCATGGCAGAATCAGGACAGAAAGGACAAAGGATGATGGAGTTTGCTATGAGATTGCGTCTTCTGGTGATTTTAAAAGATACCCTCTTGAAGTTTCACCAATACAACTGTCTAAATAAGACTTAGGCAAGGCCAAGAGCAATAGACTAGGTAAAGTGGAATAGAGGAAGTACATGAGACTTCAACCCTATAGAAAGGACTACAGACAACAAAGGAATACCGAAATCTGTAGAAACAGTCTTCCCCAGGGAAGAGCACACCAATTAGTTATCCAATACCAAATGAACATCCTGAGAACATGCATGCACGTAGCATTATTCAGGCTGAGCAGGTTGTATTTGTGTAGCTATGGATATGTATATATAAACACATATGTATGTTACAACAATTAATGAAAAAAGAGACCATGATTTTGAGAAAGCAAGGAGTAGTATATGGGAGAGTTTGGAGGGATAAAATGGAATGTCTAAATGATATAATTATACTATAATCTCAAAAAGTAAAAGAAATTATTTAAAATAGGGGTTGTAGAGAAAATGGCCTAGCACTCATGTAACTCCAGATAGAGGAATGACACCACTTTCTGCCTTAAAGAACACAGAGATGTACATATAAAAAATAATTTATAATATTTTGACAGAGTGTGCTAACCACAGAAAACCTAGTCCTGTTATCAGTCATTTCCTTTGATAAAGAAAAGCAGTATCTCAACCAGATGAGCATTTTTCATGAAGTTATTGCCTCTTCCTGTCTGCTCCTCCAAGTAAATAAAAGAGAGAATTACATTTTCAAAAAGAAGTCAGGAGACATAATCAAATAACAGACAAATAATCACGAAGTACAATACACAGAACAGTATGCATTTAATTACTCTACCACTGACATCTGAAAAAGCCCTACAGCAAATAAGAAAAAATCCTTTAGCTATGAGCTGATCCAGTTCTGGGCTCAGTCTCTCCTAGATTCAGAAATGAAAAATCAAGTTGAAAGTGACTTGGCATCTAACATTTTAGCTTGTGATACAAACCTAGTATTATACTATCCTGGTTTCTACACTTTATGTGTTTTGTTTCCCCTATTTTCAATTCATGCATCAACCATAACATATTGGTACTATTCCTAGTTTTATTTTATAGAATAGCAGATTAAAATTTTCAGTATTTAATTTGGGTTAATTTTCAAATTCTAGTCTGTCTTTTTGAAAAGTATCTTTCTCTTCAAATCCATTGTCTTTTAAAACCTTATGCTCATGAATATTAAGAGTTAACTCCCTTTATTATTTTGAAAGATAAATCTTTGAGTTTTGTTAAAATCAAATATGAGAAGAACTGCTATTTTAAGTAAACTTGGATTGAGTGATTAGATGTTTAAAGGAATAACAGAACACCCTGTGCCATTATCATTGGCTACTCAGTCATCCCCCATTGTCAGCCACACTCAAAGTCCCGTTTGATCACATGCTCCTTCAGTCCCAGTCCAGCTGGTCTTAGTGAGCTCCCATTAGATCAGACACACCATCTCAGTAGGTGAACAAACCCCTCCCAGTCCTGACTTTCTTGCTCATGTTCTCCCTCCTTCTGTTCCTCATTT
>NC_022016.1:13450462-13452196 GCF_000317375.1 Microtus ochrogaster
TTTTTTAATTGGGTTTATTAGAATTTTAATGTCTAGTTTCTTGAGTTCTTTATATATTTTGGAGATCAGACCTTTGTCTGATGTGAGGATGGTGAAGATCTTCTGCCATTCAATAGGTTGTCTTTTTGTCTTAATGACAGTGTTTTTTGCTTTATATAAGTTTCTCAGTTTCATTGTTATTCATTGTTGCTCTTATTATCTGTGCCACTACATAGGAAGTGGTCTCCTGTGCCCATGTGTTTCAGTCTACTTCCCACTTTCTCTTCTATCAGGTTTAGTGTGGTCAGATTTATATTGAGGTCTTTAATCCATTTGGACTTGAGTTTTGTGCATGGGAATTGATTTGGATCTATTTTCATTCTTCTACATGTTGACATCCAGTTATGCCAGCACCATTTGTTAAAGATGCTTCCTTTTTTCCATTGTATAATTTTAGCTCTTTTGTCAAAAATCAGATGTTTATAGGTTTGTGGATTAATATCCAGGTCTTCTATTCAATTCCATTGGTCAACATCTCTGTTTTTACTCCAGTACCAAGCTGTTTTCATTACTGTAGCTCTGTAATAAAGTTTGAAGTCAGGGATGGTAATGACTCCAGAAGTACTTTTATTGTATAAGATTGTTTTGGGTCTCCTGGGTTTTTTGTTTTTCCATATAAAGTTGTTTATTGCTCTCTCAAGGTCTGTGAAAAATTTTGTTGTAATTTTGATGGGGATTGCATTGAATCTACAGATTGTTTTTGGTAGAATTGCCATTTTTACTATGTTGATTCTACCAATCCAAGAGCAAGGGAGATCCTTCCATTTTCTGATATCCTCTTCAATTTCTCTCTTCAAAGACTTAAAGTTCTTGTCAAATAGATCTTTCACTTCCTTGGTTAGAGTTACCCTAAGATACTTTATGCTATTTGTGGCTATCTTGAAAGGTGATATTTTTCTGATTTTACTCTCTGCTTCATTGTTCTTGGTGTATAGGAAGGCTACTGATTTTTTGGAGTTGATCTTGTATCTGCCATATTACTATAGGTGTTTATCAGCTGTAGGAGTTCTTTGATAGAGTTTTTGGGGTCGCTTATGTACACTATTATATCATCTGCAAATAACAAAAGTTTGACTTCTTCCTTTCCAATTCAAATCCCCTTGATCTCCCTATGTTGTCTTATTACTATTGCTAGAACCTCAAGCACTATATTGAAGAGGTATGGAGAAAGTGGACAGCCTTACTTGTTCCTGATTTTAGTGGAATGGCTTTAAGTTTCTCTCTATTTATTTTGATGCTAGCTGTCACCTTGCTGTATATTGCTTTATTATATTTAGTTATGACCCTTGTATCCCTAATCTTTCCAAGACCTTTATCATAAAGTGATGTTGAATGTTGTTAAATGATTTTTCAGCATCTAATGAAATGATCATATGGCTTTTTTTTCTTCCAGTTTATTTATATGATGGATTACATTGATAGATTTTTGTATGGTGAACCAGCCCTGATTCTCTGGGATGAAGCCTACTTGATCATAATGGATAATTTTTTAATGTGGTCTTCAATTCGGTTTGCCAGTATTTTATTGAGGATTTTTGCATGGATTTTCATGACTGAGATTGGTCTGTAATTCTCTTTCTTGTTTGAGTCTTTGTGTGATTTTGGTATCAGGGTAACTGGAGCTTCAAAAAAGGAGTTTGTCAATGAGTCTTCTGTTTCTATTTTGTGAAACACATTAAGGAGTATAGGTATTAG
>NC_022016.1:13452565-13454311 GCF_000317375.1 Microtus ochrogaster
ATCTTGTTGATTTTCTCCAAGAACCAGCTTTTTGTTTCATTGATTCTTTGGATTGTTTTCTGTGTTTCTATTTTGTTGATTTCAGCCCTCAATTTGATTATTTCCAGACTTCTATTCCTCCTGGGTGAGTCTGCTTCTTTTGTTCTAGAGCTTTCAGGTGTGTTGTTAAGTCTCTAATGTGTGCTTTCTCCATTTTCTTTATCTGGGCACTTAGTGCTATGAACTTTCCTCTTAGCAGTGCTTTCATAGTGTCCCATAGGTTTGGGTATCTTGTGTCTTTATTTTTTTTTCAATTCAAGGAACACTTTAATTTCTTTCTTTATTTCTTCCTTGAGCCAGGGGTGGTTCAGTAATTGATCATTCATTGTCCATGTGTTTGTAGGCTTTCTGGGGGAGGGCGTGTAGAATTGTTGTTGAATTCTAGCTTTATTCCATGGTGATCTGTTAGTACACAAGTGGTTACTACAATTTTTTTGCATCTGTGGATGTTTGCTTTGTTACGGATTACATGATCAATCTTTGAGAAGGTTCCATGCGATGCTAAGAAGAAGGTATATTCTTTTCTGTTTAGGTGGAATGTTCTATAGATATCTTTTAAGTCCATTTGGTACATTACATCTGTTAATTTTCTTATTTCTCTGTTAAGTTTCTGCCTGGTTGACCTGTCCATTGGTGAGAGAGGAGTGTTGAAATCTTCTCCTATTAGAACTGGATGCTGGGAAGAAAAGCAGAGTCAGACAGACGCCATGCCTCTCCTATCCAAGATGAAAGGTGGCTAGACTCGTGTTGGTCAGCCACAGTCAAGTGGCAATACACATTAACAGAAATGGGTTAATCAAGATATGAGCATTAGCCAGTAAGAGGCTAGATATAATGGGCCAGGCAGTGTTTAAATGAATACAGTTTCCATGTTATTATTTCAGGTAAAGCTAGCTGGGAGCTGAACCGCATCCTGTGGCTCCTTTCACTACATGTGGGTACTTTTATATTAGGGACATAGATATTCAGGGTTGAGACTTCCCTCTGATTAACTTTTTTTGTTATGAGTATAAAGTGTTCTTCTCCATCTCTTCTGATTGATTTTAGTTTGAAATCAATTTTGTTAGATAATAGAGTAGCGACACCTGCTTATTTCTTAGGTCCATTTGATTGGAAAACCTTTTCCCAACCCTATACTTTGAAGTAGTGTCTGTCTTTGAGGTTGAGGTGTGTCTCTTGTAAACAGCAGAATGTTGGATCCTGTTTTTGCATTCATTCTCTTAACCTGTGTTTTTTATAGGTGAATTTATTTCATTGATATTAAGTGATATTAATGACCAGTGGTTGTTATTTCCGATTATTTTTTTGGTTGTAGTGTTTGTGTGTTTCCCTTCTTTGAGTTGTGCTGGTGGAGGGTTGTCAGATGCCTGTGTTATTATGGGTATTGTTGGCTTCTTTGGCTTGTGATTTTCCGTCTAGGACTTTCTGTAAAGCTGTTTTGTGTCGACATATTGCTTAAATCTGTTTTTGTCCTGCGATATCTTGTTTTCTCCATCAATGGTGAAAGAAAGCTTGGCTGGGTATAGTAGTCTGGGCTTGCATCCATGGTCTCTTAGTGTCTGCAGCACATCGATCCAAGACCTTCTGGCTTTCATGGTTTCCATTGAGATGTCAGGTGTAATTCTGGTAGGTTTACCTTAATATGTTACTTGACTTTTTACTTTTGCAGCTCTTAATATTCTTTCTTTATTCTGTATGTTTTGTGTT
>NC_022016.1:13455586-13459691 GCF_000317375.1 Microtus ochrogaster
CACTCCCTTCCGGGGACCTTCTGGCCAGGCGGGCACACACTCACCCCTCTGGATGGATCTCCTCAGTGCAGGAGCAGAAACTGTTCCTGGGCCAAGGACCTTGCAAACAATAGGGCAGGCTTGGCGGAGGCAGGGTCATGTGGAATAAAGAAGCCCCTGCTGAAGGGGCCCGGTGCTCTGTTCCTGGACTATCTGCTTTGGGCAGGCACATACTCACCCTTTTGGATGAATCTCCTTAGCACAGGAACAGGGACTCCTGGTGGGCCAAGGACCCCGCAGACAAAAGTCTTTACATACAATTTTTAATTGTTTTATAGGACTATGTTTTATCTTCACATTTCCAGAATTTGGCATGTAATGAGTATTCAATAAATGTTGGTGAGAGAATGAATGAATGAGCTTCTTTGCCTTGAGAGTTTGTACTAGTTACTAAGTTTCCTGGAAATGATTTTATATTAGCACAGACACTAAAAAAACACTCTTAAGACTGACCTTTTCATCTGAGCATTTATTCTCCCTTTAAAAGTGCCTTAAACTTCATAAGACATTACTGCTAGCAAGCCATGCATTCCAAATCGGTTCCCCAACAGAGTCTCTACTCACTAGACTTGTTGTCATACCTGTAAGTAAGCTAATATAGACAAAAACTCCTAAAATTGTATTGTTTTCTTTCAGTAAATGATATCAAACCCAGTGGCCATTGTTGCCATAACTGTGAATCAGAAATTTACAGTGACAGGAAATGTTAGGTGGTTTGTTTCATAAAATATGAGCAAAGAATCTACTTCTTCAAAATATGCATAACCAGCAACAGTTATAACTTCAAAACAAGTGTGTAAAAGCTTTTTCGTGTCAAAGATTGTTTATCACAAATAAAATATTTTTTTTCTCTTTCTCCCTCCTCTTTCACCATCTCCAGATGAAATCTTCAAAATGTCAACTATACCTTGTTCAGTTCTAATTCACAGGTTTTATTTGCATTTCAAAATTGTCTAGTGCAGGGCTGAAGAACTGGATCAGCAGATAAAGGGGTTGATGTGTAGGCATGGGGGTCTGAGTTAAGCTTTCCACCACCTGCAGGAAATGCCATACACCTTCAATCCTAGCACATGGAAGGCAGAGAAAGGTGTATCTCTGTGAATTTGAGGTTAGTCTAGTCTGCAGAACTAGTTCCAGAGCAGCTGGCTTGAAATAATAATAATGACGATAATAATAATAATAATAATAATAATAATAATAATAAATATAAATTATATTATGATTAAAAGAAAGATTTCTAGCACTGAGATAAGTACTGAGTGGGAGTGGTGGTAAATTTGTAATCCTAGCTGGGGCAGGAAATATGTTGACTGCCTGAACTACCATGCTCTTCATTCACTGTGAGACTGTGAATCAATAAATAAAGTAGAAAGCAACTGAGGTATGAATCGGGTACCAGACCGAGGAGGAGAGAAATGGAGGGACAAGAGACACGAGAAAATGGACAGCAAGTCTGTATTCTGATCAAGCTGCCAAATTTTATTTTTTTCTCAGGAGCATTATATAGCAAAAGGGCAGGAGTGGTGGGTGGGTTGCTATGCAATTGTTCTAACTGGAATGTCAGGTCTGAAGACATCCATAGCTGACAGGAAGAGATAAGGAAATACTGAGGATCTGTAAATGTTAATTGACAGGGGAATGCTAATTACTTCTGGGGCCTGGGACCTGCAGGTCTGTAGGCTTCTTAACTCACAGGGAGCGATAAGAGTTATTTCCTGGGCCTGGAACTTGTCCTATAGAGGCAAATAGCTTACTTAACTTGTGAACTAAGATGGCTTTGATATAACCAATACAGGTCTTTGCTCCCAGCAACTCAACATCAACTTCCAAACTCTACACACACATGGACATGTGTCTCCATATTTGCATACATGTGCGCCCACATACATACAAGCATACATATGCTCATGAATGTACACCAAAGCTACACTTACATAAATATAAAAATATGAAAAAGTATTATGCAATGAAATAAAGCAAAATTGGCTTATTATAGTATACATATCTTGTAAAATTCTTGAATGCAAGTTACTGAAACAATATTTGTCTAATAAAGGAGAATTTTGATTACCTGTGAATTGGAGGATTCATAGGAGTCTAGCATGAAAAGCCTCAGACACTGACAACAGATGGGACCTAGCAAAACTTCAGAAAACAAGAATCAAAAAATACAACTAGCTAGCTTTTTATTTAAACTGTCTGGTCCGGATTTCATTGTCATCAGTCCTGAGAAGAATGGATTTGAGTATGTTCCCCAATCTTTGAACTGTTCACTTAGAAATTGAAAAAAAAACCATGATTATAAAAGGTAATATTTAATCAAATGACAAGTGTATTCAATCTAAATTAACTTTAAAACTAACAAATGCTTTTTTATTTGATCAGAAATAACTTGTCATATGGGACCCTCCCAAAAATTAGTGTTTGGCAAGGGTGTTGTTTTTGCCTTTTTAGGAGAATAAAGGCATCCAGCTAAAGAATTCAAAGACCACTGGACAAATGAGACATCTGAAGAAAAATGATAATCCTCCAGAAAATAATTGTCTCAAGAAAAAGAGTAAATGGGCCTATTGTTACATTATATTTTCAATAGGATAAGATTTTATACATCTTCCCTAATGTTTGTTTCTGTCCTTTTCTATGGACATGTAATCCAAATGGTCTTTTTTGTAGTACCAGTCCAATTAAAAATTGAAGCTGGCTTTTGAATTGGAATATGGCTCTCTCTCTCTCTCTAAACCTGAGCATGCCTGTTAAGGTAAAATACAAAATCTCTGTGTTATGTCAGAAGAGTCACCTGATATGGGACAGAAGAAAAAGAAAATTAAAAGATGATTTTATTGCGATTAATATCATAATCCTTTGTTTCTATTTTGAATCTTTGAAATTTTTCTTTAACCTTTTTAAGATCTACTGCATATGACATTTAAAATGCTTAAGTTTTCCACAGTGAACCAAGACCATGCTGAACAGTGATATTTGAACTCTCCAAAAGAAGGATGGGGCCCACAACAATGATTACACCAGGACTATTATAATACCACTAAGATGAAAAACACCACCTAAAGATCGGCTTTGGACTGAAGAAAATGACTGACAAACTACCAATATAGGTGCGAGATTTTCAACTTTCCTGCCTCACTGAGAAATCTGCCAGACACTCTAGACCTATAGGGTGGAGATGCATGCCCCAAAGTTACAGAAGTACTTTGGGTAAATGTCCTGACATCCAGATATTGCTGTCATTTCTAGAGTTTTGGAAGTTGCTTACACAACGCTCTTCATATTTACTTATGTAGGATATAATATTGATGGAGTTGAGGACTAGATAGTTAAAATTAGTTTTTCATAGTTATAAGATAAATTAGATATGAAAGTTTGGCCTCACAAAGATAGGATAGATGGTAGAATATTTTCAATTTTGTCAAATACAAATAGACTAAATATTGTTTCTGTCATTCTTGCTTGATAACCATTTTGTTATATGTATTGTTACTATGTTAAAATTAGAACCTTCCTGGTGTGGGACAATTCTGTATTCTGTAAATTATGTTTTAAATATACACTGATTGGCCAGTAGCCAGGGAGGAAGTATAGGCAAGACAACCAGACAGGAAGTAGAGGTGGGGCAATGAGAACAGGAGAATTCTGGGAAGAAGGAAGCTCCTCCGTGCTGTCTAGACACTGAAGAAGCAGGATGTGACCTGCCCCGCTGATAAAGGTACTGAGCCATGTGGCTAACATTTACTAGAATAATGGGCTAACATAAGTTATTAGAGCTAATATGAAGTCTGAGCTAATAGGCCAATCAGTTTACATATAATGTAGACTCTCTTGTGTGGTTTTCTTTAGGGGCTTACCAGCTGTGGGAACCGGGCAGGACAGAAACCCCAACAAGCAGCCCACTCCTCATGTTACAGGATGGCACCCACATGGACAACTACATCCATATAAAACCTGAGAGAGCTTGGAAAGTAATTCTAGACAGAAAAGAATAGAGTAAAGCATGTCTTCTTGATAGCAGCAATTTCTCAGGTCTGCTCTGCTTGCTAGAGGCAAGCAAATA
>NC_022016.1:13459953-13461998 GCF_000317375.1 Microtus ochrogaster
GGCAGTACCTGCCATGAGCCTGGAATCTCATAAAACTAAGGAATGGGCTGGATCCAGCCAACAAAGCCACAGCTTTAATCCTCTTCATATTGCTTAGCAAATTAAAGACTCATGTGGTCAAAAGAAAAGAGATATACTGTAAAGACAGATTTAAAGATGAAGAAAACCTCTAAATGGGTTTTAAAATATATGCAGGCTTAAAAAAAAGGTTAAAGTCCTTAAAATAAAAAAGAAACAAAGAGAGTATTTGGGTGTGGTGGTACACACCTTTAATCCCAACATTTGGGAGGCAGATGTAGACCTCTGTGAGTTCAAGGTGTGGTATCACAAACTTTTAATCCCAATGCCTGGGAGGCAGAGGCAGACAGAGAGCTGTCGTGGAGATGCCAGATCTGACATGCTAAATCTTTCCTGGTAAGCCATGACCTTGTGGTTATATTCTAATTTAATAGAAATGGTTGAATCAAGATGTGAGAGTTAGCTAATAAAAGGCTAGAGCTAATGGACAAGTTTTAATTAATACAATTTCTGTGTGATTATTTTGGATATAAGCTAGCAGCCAGGTGGGATGAACAAGCCCCTCCCCCCACACTCCTCCTACAACAGTTTGGCGCTTCAACATGGTCAACTAACTCCATGTAAAATCTGAGAGGGCTTGAAAAGGAATTCTAGACACAAATATAGAGTTTAACATAGATTTTTGCTGTTTACTGGCAGGGTGCCACAGAGAAACTTTCCTGACTCAGCAGCCACAACAGGAAAAAAGCTGGGTAGTTTTAAAATGTGGCTTCCTGGGCTATGCCACCAGTGTGAACTGTGGCTATAAAGAATTTCAATGGCATTTGTGGGCCTGGGTATTTCTGTGCCCCCTTGGGGTTGGAAGGAAAGTATTTGAGATCATGCCCGTGGCTCAGCTCTTCCTGCCTGGGCAGATGGTAGGATCAGGTCTACTAGACGTGCACAAGCAGGAGAGCATGGTGGAATCCTGCTACCATACATAGAGATGTCTCCAGGCTGCACAGTGCTCTAAGTGACAGATTTGGCTGTAACTCAGATAAAAAGTGTTAATGTGCAGCACGCTCGTTCTCAGACTTAAAGTGCTGAGTACAGCTCCTACCTGGTGGCCCCAGTGCTAGCAGAAATGATACATCAACCATTTTGAAATTGGAAAGAAGTGGAGCCAACGTTCAGAGCAGCTGCAACCAAACTGCTTAGCATTTTAAAAGCTCTTCAAAACAGTAGAAAATTAAAGACAATGCAATAGGACAGATTCAGACATAAAAGACCTCTAAATGGGTCATAGTGTTAGATAAATTTAAGTAGACTTGGGAGAGAGAAAAAAAGAATATAAAAAGTCATAAAATAAAGTTAATGCTTTAAAAGAGGGGGGTAAAGAAACAGAGTACAGATAGTCATAAATTAAAAGAAGTAAAAAAAAAATAAGCCACATAAAAATGGAAAATTCACAGAGAGGCTGGATTATGTGTATTATTGTATTTTCTTTGAATTTTTTGACTGTGAAGGAGCTAACTACAGAGAGACATTTCATTGTGTAGGCTGCTAAGCTAAACCAGCTTGGATATTATAAAGGTATTATGACTTCAGAATTTGGGTCTAAGGATATGATGCTTTGGAAAAGAGGTTCTTCTTTTGTTTTTTTATAGACGATGAGAACCTGTGCATTGCTTCTAGACCAATATGGTATTATACACCATGCCCCCCTGAAAAGTCGCCATGAACAGCCTCAGAAAATTACTTCACTCAACTGCTGACTGAGATGAACCTAGCACACAGGATATACCATGAAGGACCTGATTAACAGCATCCCCATACAGCAGGAAGAAATTTGGAGAGAAATAATTATGTCCATATTCCCAAATACTGTTTATAGGTGTTTACATTTAAAAGGGGATATGATAGAGATATGAATAATTTGCATTGATATGGATCTTGGCTTACTGATACTAATTTAATGTCAATTTTGTTATATGTATATTTCTAATCTTGATTAAGGTATTGTGATTGTGTAGTTCATTTTAAAAATG
>NC_022016.1:13465922-13468015 GCF_000317375.1 Microtus ochrogaster
GAGTCAAGGAGCATGCCAGCAGTCTCTGAGGAAGCAAGACATGTAGAAAATGACCACATGACAATACATAGATTAATGAAAATGGATTAATTTATATGTAGAGCTAGTCAGTGGGAAGCCTGAGCCACTGGCCAAACAATTTTAATTAACATTAAGCTTCAGATTTATTACTTGGGAACAGACAGGTGGGAGAGTTAGCTCTAGCTACGCAAGTGTTTAAAGATGCTGGTGTATAGGGCATATTAATGGAAAGCTTTCTGTTAATCCTGTGCAATAGCTGGAGCATGAACATATCTAGAAAAATAATGCCCATCAACAAATAAAATCCTCCACTTTGAGAACAAAAGAATACAAGAATAAATATCCAAGAGTGTTCTGTTCACAACGTAAAATATTTAAATCACCAGAGAATAGAAATCAAGATGATATAGGGATATTTTGTTATAGTGACCAAATTCCCCAAGGCAAGTACCTATGTAAAGACAGATTGTGCATCATTATCCAGTTCTATTGACTAAATGTTAATATATCCTTATTTGATGTTTATATTTCAATTATCTGGGTCAACTTTGTTTGGTCCCTAATCTTGTCCACACTACAACTTGTTGAGCTAGGTTTATTCAAAGAGTATATTAGTTAGAATGGATTGCAGGTTATCTTGACTAATTTTCCAAAGTTTTGATATTGTTTACAAACTGATAGATTTACTTTTAACAGATTACTATCTAACCCAAATATCAAGTTCTAGAAATATCAAATAATCAAACAACTCAGTTGATAGTGGGCTTATTAAATGAACAGATAGTTTTCATAGTTGTAGTTCAAATAGCCAAGAAAAGCAAAAGAATATTCACCATCATTGGTTATCAGTGAATATCAAATAAAAACTATACAGATTCTACTTCACCATAGTCAGAATGACTACATATGAAAATCTTGGCAAGATGTTGAGAAATAGGAATCTTTCTTTATATATTGCTTATTTGTAAAAAATACAAATTAGCCTTACCACTATAAATATAAATATTGAAATTATTTAAGTTATTTATCAAGGGGTCCAAGAGACTCTTTAACAATACAGGCTATTGCCACTGCCCTTAATTACCTCCCATAATTTGAAGGTAAGATACTATTGCTAAAGACATCATATATTTTGAACACAGGACTTGGAGGAATGAAGTTACAAAATACCTAGAAACCTTTTCTGTGATAACTAGTCTCACATTATCAGAAGGTACCATACAAGCCCCCAAATGGAGAGAAGCAGTCAATATTACTATATAGCTGCAAAGTCTATGAACTACAATGATGAACATTATGACAACATATTGTCAATGATGCAATAATAGCACAGGAACTGTTGGTAGCCAAGAGCTCTTTAATTGTACTTAAGATCCACCCAGTCAATAGAAGGGCATTTATACCTTGAACTGTAAACATAGTCAACCAATCATGACTAGAGAAGCCATAGACCTCAGAACTACAGCCTTATTCCTAAACCATTATTATTTTAACTGTATTCTTAACATTTATTCTTATCTCCACATATGAATTTATTATTTTTTATTTATTTATTTATTTATGCAGCAGATGGGGAGTAATATACATACCATAAAGACCAAAATGCAGAGGGTTAACCAAGTTGGTACAATGAGAACAGTATACTTAAAGCTTAAGGAAGATTTTGAAAAGGGAGAAGAAAAGTTGTTATGGTCAGAAGACCTAGACAGAAGACCTAAACATCTGCTGTGATATAGTATATTCTTTATAAAAGGACAGTGATACTCTGCCCATAAAATTTCAACATGATTTCTGAATTAATATCTACATAATGACAAAATCTATTAACATTCCAATGTGGGTGGAAGGAATTTTACAAGATGCTACTCCCAAATGAAGAGCTATAAGGAACCTATGGCCATTGAGAGAGAAAGAATCAGTCTTATACATGGAAGAGCCTATAAGAGGTTATTCAATCCCACGTGGTCAGTCAGAAGCATATGTACATATGAGCAATATTAAATATACTCAGTAAGGGATGTTTTTGTATATGTGTGTGTTTGTGTGTCTGTGTGCTTGTATGCTTGTGTGTA
>NC_022016.1:13468430-13489269 GCF_000317375.1 Microtus ochrogaster
TGGGTATATACACAAAGGATTCAAAGTATTCAAAAGGAATACTTGCATATCCATCCAAAAGGTCAATAACTAAATAAACTGACCACAGTGAATTATATAGCCCCTAAAATCAAATCAATAAAATTATAATAAAATATTCAACCATACCTTTCATGAGAGCATAAAAATATCAATCTGGTAAAGGTTTGTGGAAGACACTTATAATGGATTAGAAGCCCCAATATTTTATACATTCCAGTTCTCACTCATGTTAATCTAAATAATTAATGTGTGTATAGATCTTATATGTTCAGCTTATTCTGTTGCCATTGGTAATCTTCCTTTGTTTGGAAATACTAGACATTTTCGATCTATTCCTAGGTTAATCTTAATAGTACAGGCTCTTTTTTACTATGCAAATATCATTAACAATTACAGCCTCTCTTGTAGTGTATACAATGGCTATCATATTTTGCTTAATTTTGCTCTTCTCCGCTCCAAACTACATTTTGTATTTCTTCCTCACTCACTTGTTATCTTTCTCTATAGGCCTGCATAAATATTATCAATAATAACCATGCCACTGACTCAAATTTATGCTGTCTTTAAATTATGCCAAACAAAGAAATATGTATATGTTCTTTATAATTTAGGTTCAGGCAAGTTCTCAGGTCATGAACAGAAGAGGCCAGATTGTTTATTGTACTATCCCAGAATTAGCCCCTAGCCTAGTTGTAGGTAAAATATTTCCTACCCTCTGAAGCTTCTCAACTCAAGTCTCCAAAGTCTAAGTATTAGCACTACAGTCTTCCAGGATTCTAATGGAAAAGACTGCTAATCTCTGTTTACACCATTAAACCACTTTTCTAACATAAAGTGCCTGAGACTTCTACATTCCTCCAAAAACCAATACGGCTATTTTCTTCACAGAAATAGGCCATTTCATGTTTTTGTGCCCTTAATTCTGTAATAAAACTTATAGAAGAAAGAATTTATTTGGTTTTGTGGTTCCAGAGTGTTAAGAATCTAGCATGATGGGAAATCATGTTAGCAAGCAGCAGCTATCACAGCAATGGGAGAATGATGAGAAATCTAATTCCAAACAAAGCCTCAAAGCAAGTGAGAGAAAAGTGAAAGTTGACAAAGTTAAAAACTCTCTAATTCCATGCAAGAGATACATTTTCTACTGAAAATCCACAGCTTCTAGGCCTCCACTAACTGGCAAACACGTGTTCAAATATTTGAGCCTATGGTGAATATTTCTCATTCAAACTACCACAGTGGCAGCCTTACTTTGCTGGGAGCCGATTTGAATAGCTGCCATTACAAGATGGCATTTGGCCCCAGCCTCACTTGATAGATAACTCCATATTAGGGTTGCAGTTCTTCCACCGGAAAACAGGGTGAGTTGTTGTGATCTAGCTGCCCACACTTCCCCTGACCGGCAGGGGAACATCCCGGTCTGTAATTGACAGGGATGTTCCCCTGCTTTCTTTCCTGCCGGTGGGTCTCCAGAAAAGCAGTTAAAGTATCAAAGTATCAAAAGTTGCTAGGCAGACGCCCTATATAAGCAGCTATAGTTCAGGGCTCTGGGCCCCTTGCTTTCTGCTCTCCCTGCAACCAAGAGGCTCCAATAAAGCGTGATTTGAGAAGAATCCTCGTCTGGTGGCTGTTCCTTTCTGCTGGTCAGAAAGTTCGCCACATTACTTCATGCAATACTTCAAGAAAATAACTTCATCAGATGCTAAGAGCCTATAGCCCTGAATAGATAGGAATGCCTTCAACATGAGTGTCCTACTAGGAGACTGATTGAACTTAAAGAAGTTGACAACACAATAAAAACATAGTGAGTATAAAGTTGTTATGAAATAAACAAAGCAAATAAGCAAAACGTTAACTCAAAAAGCATCAGTAAGAAATTGAGAACATTCCTCTCTCAACATTTGGTTCTCTTCAACACAGGAAAAATAGGATCACCTCTCTTGGTGTTTGTAGTTGGAGCTATTTCCTTAGGGTGAACATTGGGAAAAGCTGATAAGCAAGAAATAATTTTGCTAGTGAAATCTTGAATATTACTTTTGATTCTAGAATTTTTCTTCTTATTATCATGAAATTAATATCAAGGTATCAAAATAAATATGTACTTAATATACCTTCTAAATGTATTATTTGTAAATTCCATTCATGTATAAAATGTATATTAATATTATCAACATCCAACACTCTTGCTTCAAATCCCTCTGCTCCTAAAATATATCTCTCTTCTAACTTCATGTTTTCTTTTTTGTTTTTACCATATCAAACTGAGTCCAATTAGTGCTGTCAGTATGCACAAAGGTATGTATGGAAGCATCCACTGAGGCATGGGGAACCTATCAGAGACCACTACTACAAAAAAAAAAAAAAAAAAGTGGCTTTCTGTTTAATGGTAGCTATCAACTGCCAAAAATGCTTTACTTATGGGTAGGGATTTCCAAATCCATGTTGGAATTTTGAACTGGCATGATCTTGTGCAAGTTTTGTGTAGGTAACTACAGTTACTGTAATTCATGGTTGTGTAAGCCATGCCAAACCAAGAGCATGGTGGTTCAGAGCACTCTTCCTTATGCTTCAGCACCTACATTCTTTCCAACCATTGCCTATGATGTTCCCAGAGCTTTGTGAAAGAATGGATATTGGTGTGCCTCTAGTCTTTAGCCACTGAAGTCATTTATTTTCAGCACTTTAAACATTTATGGGTCTCTGGAATTAACCACTACAAACTGCAGTAAGAAACTTCTCTAAAAAAGCGAAGAGCAGTACTAATCAACAGGATAAATAAAAGGATTAAGAAGGCAGTTTGACAAGAGAAGCCTTTGGTAAAACAACATTGAGAGGTTGTCTTTTAGAGCAAATGACTTCCTTGGTCATGGGTGTTGACTATGTTTTCAGTACCAGACATGAATTTCTTCCTGTATATACCATCTCAAATCCAACCAGGAAAGGAATTGATTACCAGCACCCACATAAATAATTCCCCCACTAATGCACTAGGGGACAAATCTTGCCTGACAGTTCTATACCGTAACATTCAGGGTCCAGAACTGAATAAGACCTGATATATTTTCTGTCCCAGCTACCAACATAGAATCTTCACACTGGATTGAGCTCCTAAGGTCCAAATGAGAGCAGAAGGAGGGAGAACATGAGCAAGGAAGTCAGGACTGTGAGGGGTGCACCCATCCACTGAGACAGTGGGGCTGATCTAACGGGAGCTCACCGAGGCCAGCTGGACTGGGACTGAAAAAGCATGGGATAAAACCGGACTCTTTGAACATGGTGGACAATATGAGGGCTGCTGAGAAGCCAAGGACAATGGCACTGGGTTTTGATCCTACTGCATGTACTGGCTTTGTGGGAGCCTAGCCTGTTTGAATGGTCACCTTCCTAGACCTGGATGGAGGGGGGAGGACCTTGGACTTCCCACAGGGCAGGGAACCCTGACTGCTCTTTGGACTGGAGAGGGAGGGAGAGGGGAAGTAGAGGGTGGGGAGGGGGAGTAGGGGGAGGGAAAAGGGAGTCGGTGAGGAGGAGGAAATTTTTAATTAAAAAAAAAAAAAAACAGCCCATGGCAATGTCACAGCCTTTAGGAGGCATCAGCTATGCATTTTCTGAGGTTCCCGAGGGAGATACATACCCAAGAAACAATGTCAGAAGAATAGAAGTTGGCCCTGTATTGTGAACAAGGCTTGCCTAAACATATCTCCATCTCTTTTGGATGGGAACGGTGTTAAGCACATGGGAGAAAAGAACAAACAAACAGAAAAACAAAAACATGCTATCTTTTATTTAAACCCTTTACATCAATTTAGTGACCTTAAATAAAATTCTATGTTTAATTAAGGCATGAGCATAATTTCATATGAATACATCCAGAAAAACTAAATTTAATATCAGAAACATATTTTCTGCATATTTTTGTGTGTGTTACCTAAAAATTTGCATTGTGCCTCATACTAATAGTTTTATTCTTGTAATTTTGTTTCTTTTGACATACTTTGTAATTAAAAAGTTATCCAAAGTGGGGGGGGGAGAATCTTCAAACACCATGAAAGCTAGTCAGTAAGGACAGAGATTATTGAAAAATATAAAATTATTTCTTCTGTCCAAAAACTAAACAGTGCCAAGTCTTTAGAAATAGAGTTGTCTTCTACTAATGTTGGTCAACTAAGGGAAATAACAATATCTTCTATCATTTTGGGTGCTTTTAAGGCTTTCCTTAAAACTTGTAACTTATAACAGGATTTAACCTGTTCCTAACAATAAGATAATTTTTTATCAAATTACCACAGTTTGTATGATCACTGTTCATACACGAGGAGTACCTCTGTTTCAATGCCTTTAAAATGTATAAAGAAACAACTTATTTTTGAAAATTATATGTATATATGTATGTTTGTATATGGGCTTGTGCACATGAGTAGAGTATCTTAGGAGGTCATCAAAGAATGTCAGATTCCTGGAGATGGAATTACAGATAGTTATGAGCTGACTGTAGTGGCTAGTAGGAACTCAAGTCCTTAGTAATAGCAGTATTCACTATTGATTACTAAGTCATCTCTCCATGCCTTTATACATACATGCACACACACACAAACACACACACATACACACACACACACACACACATAATACATTTCAATTTTTATTGCTTAAGAATTTCATACATGGAAATAAAACATTTTGATCAAATCTACTTTCCTTTGTTAATCTCCAATCACTCCCCTATCTTTCACCACTATTCCTTTCCAATTGCATGTGCCTTTGTATGTATGTGTATAGGGCATCTACTAAAACCTTCAGGGGCAGATTAGTAGGGATCACATTCTACCACTTCACTTTTAAAACTGATGATGTTCAAGTTAAATAATTTGCAGTTTGTGACTATATAGCCAAATGCTCTGCTTTTTGTTGGAGTGACATATGTATCTATATAACCTTGTATAGAAGCTTCTATTTAAATGATGAGTCTAGTGATAAATTTCTTAGTGAGAAAATCAATTTTTAGGAAAAAGAATTCTCAAAAAATTCTGTTAATTTTTAGAAAAGAGCTTCATTCATGTTTTATCGGCATAATAATTTCTTAAATTAAATTACAGTAGATAGTTATATTAATAGGAACAGGATAAATTAAAATGCTTTGCAATAATTTCAATAATAAAAATACTTTATGTTATAGTTCTCAAATTCAAGTATATGTAGCCAGTTTTACAAGGAAATTAAGATTAGCATTAAAAATAAGTTATATTCTGTCACATCTACACCCAAAATATTTGAATAGAGAATCAAACAATCCAATCATAGTACTTTTAAAATATCTTTAGTACTTATTTTCATTACCCCTATAACTCTCATTTCTAAGATCAGCAATTCAAAAGAGTCCTTTTCTCTCCCCTGCCACATCCCATATAGTTTTTGACCACCTAGATCAACATGACAAAAGAAAGGAATTAAAATGACACAAATAGGAAAAGAAGTCAAAGTATCCATATTTGCAGTTGATATGTTATGCATAAACAATCTCAAAGACTTCATTAAAAACTTAGTTTATAAACATATTCAATAATCACCATGTTACAAACTTAAAATATAAAATGAGTAGCCTTCCTGCATATCTTTGATAAATATGCTGTGAAAGAAACCGAGAAAAGAACCGCATCATAGCCTATATTCACCACAGACACACACACACATACACACACACAACACACATACACACACATACACAAAAAACCCACAAAAAATAAACAAACAAACAAAAAAACCCACCAGGAAATAAAAATAAACAAGAACTTGACAGTGAAAACATTAAGGCACCAATGAATGCTATTTATAAACTAAAAAAAATATATAGTTTTATCCCTTTTAATATATAGTAGTCCTTTGTTGAGTATATCTCTGTCTTCATTTCAAGTACATAGTCAGTAGGAGCCACATGCACTGATATGAGGTGTAACTGCTGAAAAAGTTCAATAGTGCAGATTTTCTATGCCATTCTTCCTTTATTAGTGCAATTAGAGGAAGCCCTTGGCATTTTTCACAACATTTCTTTAACCTGTTTTCTTTCTTAGCTTGATTGTGATCTTCTTATGGGATTACTTCTTCCAAGGGGTTATTGAAGAAGAGCAAATTGTGTCTGCATATTTCATTGGCATGTGTTACCACAAAAACTTAATTTGAACTCAAATTTAAATTTCTCAAAACACAGAGAAACTTTTAAGGCATTTCACTGCAACAATTTTTCACAAACTAAAACAAGTCCTTTGAAATCTTAGTTTGCAGATGGACTACTAAGAGCCATCATCCATTATCTTTTGAATTAAATTACCTTTCTGCACAAGACACATCCTTTTTCCCATAAAGAGTAATGTGGTGTTTAGAGAAACTAACACTTCACTCAATTCAAATAATGTGTTCCAATTTTTCTGTCTTCCATTAGCAGAATCAGAATGTCTTCTTGATAGATTACTCAAATTTTCTAGTTTTCCTCTGTCTTTCTAGTATTCACTATCTTGGTGCTCCTACTATAGTTAGGCCATTTGGGTGTCAGTATAAAAACAAAGCAAAATAAGTAAAACAGAATAAAAAAAAATCATTCAAGTTTATTTAAATAAGAAGGGGTACTATTTCAGCGATACACCAAAAAGCCCTCTTGTGTCTGGAACTTAGGGTTGCCCGGATGGTTTCTGTCATGATCTGCCTGTCTGTCAAGCTTTATAATCTCTCTCATTCTTGTTTCCTCCAGATGGGCCTTTCTGTGATCGGCCTCCCCTTTGCTAAAAACACAGTTCTTCAATTTAATGTGAATTAATCCTTGAAGTCCAGCTATGACGCAGGTATATTGGGAACTGTTCTTTTTCTGTCCTACTTTGTTATATTCAACAAGTGACAAGTGAAGGAGCTAGAGTTAGTGCCAGATGTTTGAAAAGTCTTCCCTAAATAGGTGTTGATTTCTTCATGATAGAGTATGAACTAAAAGTGGCTTTGTTCATCAGGAGAGCTTTGTTAAATTTTTGAAAGGTCCAGACATATCTTGATCGTGCTTCCATTCCTCCATTCACCTTCCATTTTCCCCTCAACAAAGCAAAAAAAAAAAAAAAAAAAAAAAGATAACAAACAAACAAACAAAAAACCACCTTTGCCATCCATCAGTATTCTAGGATTATCAAAAGACTAAAGAAACAAATAGGGCTACGTTTGTATTATATACATTAGGACACCATTGTACTCTGTATTGTACATCCACAAGAGAACATTGTCCATAGCTCCTTATGATACACTATCAAGGGTTTAATTGTTATGAACTAGCCCCTCAGTCTAGGTGGTTCCCAAGGAAATGCTCTACCTGAAGACAAGAAACTAGCTTAGCATCTTCTTAGATGATTTGTTACATCCCGGCGTTGCACAAATAATAGGAATAAGACTTCCAAAGTCTCTGAGCCAGAAACAACTTTGTTCAAAACCCCGAAGGGAACAGAGGCTTCTAACTAGTTAGGGTCACAGAAATTTGTTTGGCTCTGTGACCCCGAGAAGGGACGCTCAGTGTCTTTTTATAGTCAAAGGTTATACACCGGGCAGAGAGCACATATTGGGCTTTATAGTCACTCAGGCGTGCACCCCCAGAGTCAGGATTTACAACCCCTGATTACAGGGTGTTTGTTTAAGATGTTTACGTAGCCCAGTCTGTTATAACTGCTTTCCCGTATCTGAGAGAATATAGGGCACAGGTCAGGTAGCTTGTTTTAAGACACTATTAGGCTATAGGCATGCGATTTTTCATGATCTTGGGCCCTTCAGCTCAGACCCAATATCCCAACAGATTACAAGGTCAAAGACAAAGACACAGTGAATTCCCAGAATGAGGTTAATCACATGACCAGGAGAAAAAGACTGAGATCTGTAGTTATTGATTGTCTTTGTTCCCTTTGCCATGTAAACAGCTGTCTTGATAAAAACGTAAAGTAGTTTTCTAGAGTGAGAATTCATTGCTTTCTTAAATTGCCATTTATTTGAATAAGGTACAGCTTAAATATTTGATTTCTCTCTCTGTTCAGTGGTACTTGTGATGAGAGGTATTCTGTATCCTGGTATTTCTGTTAGAATAATATCAAACTCATCCATACCTAATTACTATGAAGAGATGGTCATGTTCACCTCAAACCTTTTCATTTTTAACTGTAAGGTAACCAAGATCCAAGCCAGGAAGGAAATTTAAGAAAAGCATAACAAAATGAATCACATTTAAATGAGGGCAATTTGTTATTAGTCTAACTGAAGTTCTGGAATTGACAACTGGGAGGATCTGGGAAACCACTGTGGTCTCAAAGAACATGATACAACATTCTCGGTATGCAAAGGACTCCGGGAATGGTATATTCTAACTTATGTTCAATCTGCTTGTTGATCCAGGTGTTGTGGGTACACAGCAGAGGTATATGCTTGAGTCTGTTTTTCAGCTCAGTCAGGGCTACTCTCCAACGCAGCATAGCAGCCCTACAATCTACCATTTCGGTGTTCTTCGCTAATTCAAGGAGCGGCACAACTTTCATACAAGTGGTGCTTGTGAAAGCAGACAGCATGTTTCTCATTGTAGTGGCTGAAAGAGAGCTTTCTTTCTGGTTAGGGACTTCTCTTACAATGTGCTGCTTCACAGTCATCTAGGAGGATAACAGAGGCCCTTGCAGGCTTTCTTGAAAAGATTTTAGTGTTTTGTAAACCTAAGCAGTAGGAGCTGAAATGATCATCCCTTAGGAAATGGAGCTGCTGGTCTGTAGCATGAAATGGGATCTCCACAGTGCTTATGTCGGCCAGTGCTTTCATGCTACAGAGGTAATTGTTGCAGTATTGATTTTCCTAGGCCTCCTGCTGCAGCACACTGCCAGCTTAATCTGCAAAACCTCAGGCTAATGCTTGACATCCTGTTTCCTGGAGAGTGGAGTATCAATTAATTCCTTGAGGAACTTGAGGCATTGTCTCTCAGAGTGCATTGGGTACTTTTTAAAGATGTCATTCTCAAGTGTTTCATTTTCACTTTCATAAGTGAATGTATTTAGCTTCAAAGATCAGATGTCATTGTAGTCACCACACATATGATTCTTTAGCCAGTTACTGCAGGTTCTGCCTCTTCACTAGTCTGACAATTGCTAGTCTCCTGCCATTTTGTTAGGAAGAAGGTCTAAGGTGGGGCAGGTGTAAAAGTCTGGAATCTGAGAAAAGAGTGGAGATGGGCCTGGGAAATGGCAACTGTCTTTTGCTTATCTCTGACAGGACACAGGCAGGCAAGGAAGCCAGGAGAAAGCCAGAGACTTCCTCCTCATGCTTGTTTCCAAATAGTGTGTGAATGCACGCATGTGTATGCATTTGCACCTATGTGCATGTGTGTGTGTGTGTGTGTGTGTGTGTGAGAGAGAGAGAGAGAGAGAGAGAGAGAGAGAGAGAGAGAGAGAGAGAGAGAGAGAGAGAGCTGTCTGGAATAAATCATTGCATCAAGATTTATTTTTGTTTTAATTTATCATTGGGAAAAAACTATTTATCTCAGCTTAGTCTGCCAAGAGACTTGCTTTGTGACAGGGATTTCTGCTAGTTTATTAGCTATGAATAGGTTAAAGTGATAGGGCCTTGCTCACAGACACTTAGTAAAGGAAATTTAAAGTGTCCAGGACAAGGGCTGAAGAGGAACTCCTAAATAATTTAGAAATTATCTCTCTCTGGTTGAAATGTTTAAAAACGTGAAAATATAAAGCACAAACTCCATTTCCCAGTGACTCCCTCGACATGAACTTTGCTTGATAGCACCTTAGATAAAGAAAATAGCCCTTCTGGGTTTGCTTTTTGATTTGTATCACACCCAGCAAGGTTTACAAGTTCTATGGAATTTTATAAAGGCTTGTTATTGAGAGCACAATGCCACACATTGTGTGAGTTTCTTTATCGAATCTTGAAAAGTATCATCAGTGGTTTCTGTTCTAAGAAAAGCTGTATTTCTTCTGAGAAACTGGGTGACAACAATGGGGACATTTTGATGTTTAGAAAATAATGTGCTTCTCTCTTTGCTATAGATGCCTGGAACATCAGAAGTTCAGAATTTCAAAAGTTCAAGTGTGCATATCTGTCAGATGACTGCCCATCCAGCTTTATTTTTATGTTCTTCCAATTGCTCCTTCCTATTTTATATTTAAAGCCCTTTGTAACACAATCAGGTAGTTCCTTCTATGTCACCAACAGCTGCAATTTTAAAGGCAATCTTGAGGCCTCATTTAGCCTTAGGAAAAGGAGCCTATAAAATGTAAATGCTCTTTAATTCTTATATTGGTTGAAGATTTCATTCTGTCGAACACACATTTTTAAATTTTTTTTATTAATTTTATTGAGCTATACATTTTTCTCTGCTCCTCTCCCTGCCTCCCCCAACCCCCAAACACATTTAAAACACCTTTTCCACAAATATTTGCTCAGCCATGTTCATTGCAACTGTATTCATATTTGCTCAGCCATGTTCATTGTAACTGTATTCAAATAACTAGGAAATGAAGACCTAAATGTCCTTCAACCATTAAACGGATAATGAAAATATGAAACATATATACTTTGAAATATTCTTAAGATATAGAAAAATTAAATCATGAGTTTTTTAAGGAATGGATGGATATAGAAACCATTTTATTTTGTGTGGTAACCCAGAACAGGTTCTTTATTTGGGGAAAAGGGAAGCAGGTTGGTACAGAAGGACAAGGATTGAAGAGGGACAATTAAGACTACACTTGTTTGATAAAGCCTCAAGAAGTCATACTATTTTATATTTACCTAATTTATATATACATATATATTATAGATAAGTATATAATTTATACTTTATATATTTATGCATAATATATAAAATATTTGATTTAATAATTTTATATATTGTATAGATAAGTGTGTCTGTGAATATAGATACAGATATGAATATAGATACAGATTTTATAGAATTGTATAGATAAATAACTTAAAAGAAATTATGCCACTTAGGCTGACAATGTTTCTTATCAGAGCCATAGACTATCTAACAACAACAACTACAAAAAAAAAAGCAGTATCAGGCATAAGAAACTTTCATTTAAATTGTTGGTTAAGGGGAGTTCAGGTGATTCCAGAAACAATTTAATCTATTGCTGCTACCCTTCTTTGCTTCTCAGAGGTTGAAGGTAAATCTCTATTACTGACAATATCATGCGTGCACCTTGGAAACAAGACCTGGAGAATTATGTAGTAATAGGAATGACAGGGCTGCGTCCCCAGCACCCCAGCCACCTGCTAGCTTATGCCCGAAATAACAACACACAAAATGTATTTTAAACACTGCTTGGCCCATTTCTATCTAGCCTCTTCGCGGCTAACTCTCGCACCTGGACTAGCCCATTTCTTGTGTAGCCCACGAGGTGGCTTACCGGGAAGATTCTAGCCTACGTCCATCCTGGGTCTGAGCTTCATGTGTCTGCCCAGGAGAGAGGAGCCTTGGCATCTCTCTGAAGTGTCTGCCCCTGAGAGGAGAGCTGTCGAGTCTGAGCTCACTTCCTCTTCCTCCCAGCATTCTGTTCTGTTTACTCCTCCCACCTATGTTTTAACCTATGAGGGCCAGCCAAGCAGTTTCTTTATTGCTTAACCAATGAAATCAACAGATTGATATATGACACTCCCACATCAGAATTAGATCTGGGTTTGACCTAAACACTGCTTCCTTGAGGTTTAGCTTTCCATAGTACTGAAAGGAAAGCAGACAATAGTCCTACCCAGATATGATTCCTCTAAACTGTCTTAGGAATACTATTGCTGTGATAAAACATCATAACCAAAAAGAAGCTTGGGAGGAAAGAGCTTATTTCACTCATAATTCCATATAACAATTCTTCATCAAAGCTATGAGGGCAGGAACTCAAGCAAGGTAGAAACCAGGGCAGGAAATGAAGCAGAAGGTATAAAGGGGTGCTGCTACATGCTTATTCCTCATGACTTGATCAGCCTACTTTCTTATATAAGCTCAGGGATGGCCCCTCCCCCATCAATCACTAATTAAGAAAATGCTTGCCTACAGTCAATATTATGAAGACATTTTCTCAGTTGAGAATCCCTCTTTCCTGATGACTCTAGCCTGTGTCTAACTGACATAAAACTAGCCTGCATGCAAGACAATGACCAGAAGAATTACAAGATATCCCCAAATGCACAATAGTGTCATTTATATCTTCATGGGAACCAATAGCTGCCTAATTGGACTTCAGGACCATTCAGAAGGAGGAAGATTATCTTTGGTCCTGGAAACCTAGGCAAATATCCATTCTAGCTGATGAAATTGTGAACCTTAGAAAAGAATGTATTACTGTCACTTTCCTAAGCTAGCATAATTCTTAACCACATTCAAAAGCCACACACAAGCATGGCATTGTTCAGCAACTAAGAGCATTTCTTACTTTTTCAAAGGTCCTGAGTTCAATTTACAGTAGCCATATGGTGGCTAGCAACCATTTGTAATGAGATCTGGTGCCCTCTTGAGGAAGAGGCTTGGTTAGTAGTCCTCATCAACTTAGACCACGAAACCCAGGATGGACAAGTTCAACAGAACTGTCAAATATGTGCTGCCCATGCATGCTTCAGCACTGCCAGGACATAAATTTCATTTTATTTTACCACTCATGAAAGAAACTTCTTTTTTCAGTAAACAAAGACTATTGCAAATAGCTACAATGACACAAAATGCAGAAAACAGCTGATTGTGGGTTGTATAGCACCAATTAACACATCTACAATATAACTCCTACATTTAATGCAAAGGAAACACTGCAAAAGGGGGTTAAAGATTTTGAGGCAGAGGATCAAAATGCCTCCTGTGAGATCACATATCTTAGATATGACAGGAAAGTTATACTCATGATATCTCAACAATGGCTGCCTAAATAAGAACTGAACAGTTCTACCACCTGATGACATGCCTGCATGAATAGGGTGGAATCTCATAATTGAAATAAATTGAAAGAGCTGAATAAATCCAGGCCTCTCTAGCAGAAAAAATAGAGCTAAAAATCTAACAGAAAAAATAGAACCAAAAATCTAAGCAGGGAGAGAAGAATCAAAAATCTAGATTAGCCAGTTCAGTGACTCTGTTTCAGGAACTTGCTGAAGATAAAGTTAGATTATAATCTTGAGAATAATCTTAAGAAGTAAGGAGTTACTCTCTTGTGATTATCACTGGTATTTTCAGAATTTTTCAATGATGACTGGTATTTTTGGAATTTTATTGTTTCTTTCCTTAAATACCCCTTCTTCCAGCTCCTTGGGGTCAAATTCTACCCCTGCGTGGGAAATGAGTTTCGGCCCCAGTGCACTGGTTCCTGTCCTGTCAATAAACCTCGTGTGATTCCAGCAAGGACAGTCTCTCATGAGTTCCTGGGGGGGGTTGTTTTATCCCGAGACTTGAGTGAGAGTTTCCCCACTCCGGAGGTCTTTCACAATCCCTGGATGAAAATTTACAAGCAATTAGTTACTGTTAGAGTGGGAGGAGAATCAGTCTGTCCTAGGGAAGAGTATCACAATGTTCCATGATTAGCCAATACTGCATGATCAGTGAAGAAACAAAAACAAGAAAGAACCATGTACAGAAAAAGATTCAACAAGTTGTACTGCATATTTATTCGTGAGTGTTTATGTAAAATACTATTAAGGAAAAAGGACATCTTTAAGAGGAAGAGGGAGTATGGGAGGGCTTGGAGAAAGAAAATATAATGAAGTGTTTTAAATAATAAATAAAGTAGTGAAGGCTTAGGTCAGAGTTCTGATGGGAGAGTACTTATTTAACATGTATGAAACTCTTGCTTCAATCCCTAGCAGTGTGTGACTGGCCATAGTGGTGGAAATGTTTAATCCTAACAGTCAGGAAGCAGAAGCAGAAGGATCAGAAGCTCAACAAAGTTCTCAGCTACACAGCCAGTTCAAGGAGAGCCTCAAGATACATGAGGTCTTGTCTCAAAAAACTAATAAAAATAAAAATGATAGATCGTGGCAATGATTTTGTGAATAAAGGCACATATTCTCTAGCGTGGCAACCTGAATTTGCTTTTCTGAGACCTGTATTGCTGAAGAAAAGGACTGTCTCTACAAAATTTCCTTTGCTTTGCATGCACACACATGCATGCTTGTACACACACACAAATAAATAAATGAATAATAAAAATTATAGCATTTTAAATAAGAAAATAATAAAATTGACAATATAATAAAGATGTATTTTCAGGTATATTAAAGGACAGAAAGAAGGATCTTTTAGACCTTCTTTCTAGTTTATGACTGCTACATGAAGCCTATATTAGTAAATGTTTTCTATGCAATAAAAAAAGTGTGTGGAATGTGTCATATATAGTATGTATAAGAATGGAATTTGTTTTAAGAAATTGACTCACTCTATTATGGAAGAAGTCCAAAGCTGCAATATCATGATAACAAACTTCAAACACAGAGCCTGCTTGAGATATATATCCAAAGGCAGGTTACTGGAAGTTTTCTCTTCCTCTAGAAGAACAGGAGTTTTGAAGGAAAATGACCCCCATAACTTCATATATTTGAGTACCTGGTTGCCAGTTTACGGGAGTTTTCAGGCAGATTAGAAAGAGTGGCCTTGCTGGAGGGGATGTGGCCCTACTAAAGGTGTGTTACTTGGGGGAGAGCTTGATGGTTTCGAAGCTGATGCCAGGGCCCAGTTTCACTCTTACTCTCCATCACTCTCTTGCCTGAGACACAAGCTGCAAAGCTCTCAGCTACTGCTCTATACCTGGCTGACTCCTAACATGATTTTCATAAATCTATAAACAAGCTGCCGATTAAAGAGTTTATTTTGCTGAGCAGTGGTGGGCTATGCCTTTAATACCAGCACTTTGGAGGAAGAGGGAAGTGAATATCTGTGAGCTCAAGTCCAGTCTGGTCTACAAAGCAAGATTCAGGATGGTCAGGACTATTAACACAGAGAAATCCTGTCTCAAAAAGCCTCCCTGACCAAAAAAGTTTCTTTTATAAGATTGCCTTGATCATGGTATCTTTTCACAATAGAACACCACTTATACAGAGTGATCTTTCATTTGTTTTTTTTTTTTGAACTATTATTTCCATGAATTAAATGTGAACTCAGTCAGTGGTTATAAGGACTCAGGAAGGGTTATTTCATGTGAAAAATAAAGTAAGCAAAAGTAAGGAATCAGATACATAGAAAAGACAAGAGAATTTGAATTGACTGCAGGTTTCTCATTTATGGTCTCAGTGAGTTTGGACTATAGTGGGATCAGAGTATGGAGAAGCTTAACAGTGGCTACAAAGAAACTAGGTATGAACACCTGATGTAAATATTGAATGTGGATTTGAATATAGTGAGTTTGAGGAGTAGATAGAACTTTCCAAAGAAGCATGTAAAACGTTCTGTTCAAAGGGAATGTAAGAACGTTGATTCTACATCATGTAGATTTTAGTATTCTATAATAGCTGAAGCTGACAGAATAGAGTATTAAGACAAAAGAAAAAGAAAAGTCGATCAAGGGCAGAGGAGAAAGAACACCCAAAGGTGACTAGAGAGAAACAGAGCCAGGAGCCAGGAACAGGTCACATTGTTGAACAGGTCACACTGTTGGGAAAGAAAACAATGTGGAGTAAGGGGTCCACCATGCCAAAGACATAGACGTCAAGGATAACTACCTGTGTGGGCCCAGGTGATAGAGCAAGAAAGTCAGTGCAGCTTCAGTAAAGGTGCTTGTATATAAATCACCTATAATGAGGATGAGTGGGAGGAGAGAGAATCTTCTCATGTAATCTGAGAAGGAAGAATTGGGAAGACTTAAGACGAGAGTCAGATTGAGGTGTTTAGTGGTGTGGGGTTTGAACATGTTTGTAGACTACAGGAAAGGAGCAACATGGACTAAAGGACAAGCAGAAACTGAAGCATGAGATCATAGACATGAGTTTTTTGCAAAGGCCTGGCAAAGACAGCTGGAGGGAACTAGAACCCAGTTACTAAAGTAAGTGCCTGTGGAGTTGGGAATACTCAAAAATGAAAACTTTGCTGAGATCTATCATGATTCTTTTCAAAAGAAAAATCTCACCTTCATCGCAAGAATAAAAATGAAATAGAAGTTGGTGTGATTGATAGCAGTGGCTGAGGTTTTGGATCATAACTTCAGCGTGAGAAGCTGAATGGACAAGACATCAGTGATGATTGTAATGTGATGTTTCACCAGATGGCCTGGCACACTGAAAGGGAAGAGAAAACCCACAACTGAGAGAGAGTTCAGGAGAGAACTGCTTCCAGGGGACCGCCCATTTAATTCTCCCTCATTTCTTGTACCTTACGGAGGAACAGAAAGCTCTCAAAATGTCTCCGTGTTGCATTCCCATAGAGTTTCCATCCCTGAGTTTTCTGATGTTTCACTAACCTAAACTTCTAAATTTAGTATAAAATGAGGTATAGTTTATTTTAATAGCTAAAAAAAATTAAAAACGAAAAAAAAAAACCTTAGAGACCTACAGATCTCAAATTATTATATAAATAACAATGTAGCCGAGCTTCCAATCAGGCATTTCCTTCCAGCAAAATGCAGAAATGCAAATGCAGAATTCTGAGCACACACGCATATGCATACAGGTGCATATAGCTGACACACAACAGACCTTTCATTGGAAAACTAAATGCTCTTCATGCTGAGTAGTTTCCGTAATTGTTTTCTTTTTGTATTATTGAAAGGGGAGCAAATCTACTTCCTCTGTATTCACTGGAATGGAAATGAGTATTGGAAATAAGCAATTAAAATCTCCAAGATGATTACATTAAAGATAAAATACAATAAGTTAAAAATACCATCTGGAAGAGAGGGATCTGATACTGAGCCAGAAGGAAAATGGCCAAAAAGGTCCAGAATTCAAGGATAAGCTCTTCTACCCCTTCACTTTCTGCGAGGTGCAGGGTGTATATACATATAGAATTAAAACTTCCACTGTTCTGCATCCCTGAGTGAAAGCACATCTGTGCTTCAGTCTCTCACAACAGGACAAGATGAGAACTACCTGTCAATTCTTCCTTGGCATCCCCTTGTACTCAGGAGTTTTATGTCTTGTCCTTACTGTTATAATTCATTAAATTAGATACAGAAGCTTTTAAATATTTTATATTTTTCCCCACTCCAGTCTCATATGTAATAGATGATTATTCTAGTTTGAACCCAAAGATAACCACTGTAATACATTTGGACTTCAAACCCTTATTATGGAAAATCTAATCAGCTAATGGTTTCGGTCATAAATTATACTTTTCCCTGCCTGGCCTTGCTCTTGCCTTTCATTTGGAAATGCAGTGCTGCAGATTCTTTCTCGCCTTTCCCTCCAGAGTGGAGTTTTGATCTGTTATATCCTGCAATCTGATTTATTTCTAACAGTTTTAAATTTATCTTCTGTAGAAAGCTACTGCAGTATTTTTCTATTTAGCTAACTTTATGAAGTATTGACTTCTATTACATAATATGCTAACATTGACTCTATTTGGTTTTGGAGCAGAGAGTTCTATGTTTTATCTCTTTGGGTAGAGCATTGTACCTCTAGAGAGTTATCCTCTGTATGGTTAAAAAGCTTACAAATATACCTCTATCCATTAGATATCAGTGGCCAACTTGTATATGATATAACTTCAGTTGGGAAGATAAAAGTATCTCCAGATATCCCTACACTGTGAAATAATGCCTGATGACAAATGAGCCACTGATGTAAATAATTTTGAGGGCAACGTGGCAATGTATCATTAGATTCTGGGAAAATATATCAAGGAAGCATTGAAAAAGAGAAGAGGGGAGAATAAAGAAAAGACAAACTTTGACAATTTGAGTAACTACAAATTGAAGTTTGCAAAAGTTCTATTAGCAAGAATGTGAAACAGAAAGGATTGACTGAGAATGCCAGGAACAACATCCTCTGTCCAGACATTTTTTTCAGTGATATCAAAGATGATCCAGTAGTAAAAGTTGTTTGCCACTTATCTTTGCTCTCATCCTTGATGCCCTTATCCATTATAATGCTATTAATCTCATATTTCAGCTATCTTAACTCCATTCCCCTCTTTCCATCTCTATCATCACCCTAAGTCTGAAACCGATAACTGTGTCTCCCCTGAATTACTGCAAAATCTTCTAACTATCCCTTGGGCATCCTGGCCCATCTTCAGTTCAGTCTCTGCACTGTAGCAACTCGAATCTTTCCAAATTCAAATCCAGTCAGGATTTCCTGATGATGTTTGCCAATCCTGTATCTTATGGTTCTTAAGACAAAAATAAAACTTAACATAATCAACAAGATTTTACGCTATACAATCCTCCAGTCCTATGCTTTAACATGGTCCAAGTCATTCACTATTCTTTTTTCTTTTAATTGAAAATATATTTTTCCATACAATATGTTCTTATTACAATTTTTCTTCCCCTAACTTCACTAGATCCTCATTCATCCAAATTCACACCAATCTTGTTCTCACTCATTATTAAAAATATACCTACAAGAAAAAAAAGATAAAATAAAACCAAATGAACCAAAAAAAAAAAAAGACAAACCAAAGAAAGAAATTGAAAAAGAGTCCAGGAAAAAGAACAAAAACCATATACAGATGCAAAGACAGACACATTTGCACACTCGGAAATCCCATAAGAATACAAAACTGGAAACCATGAAAAAAAGCCTAGACAAAACTCATTATGACCCCAAATTCTTCAAAAATATCATTAACTTTTTTTTTGTGTTGGCCATCTACTGGCAGTCATGTAACCTGCCCTTAAGAAAACTAATTTTTCCTTTGTTAGTTGTTACCACTATACTTTTCTCACATGTTTTTATTCCATTTCTTCTATATAGAATGAACATGCCTCCACTTTTCTTATTCATTTTCAGATATAAGTTGTACCTTTGTTAAATTTCAATTAATATTCATTTCCTGTCTAAATTCTCACCAAGGAAAAGCTGAAAGAATCAAATTTTCTTGCATTTCCAAAGGTCAGTATAAGAACACCAAAGTGTATTACAAGCCCAGCTAATACTTGTTTCATCTTTAAAGGGAAGAAAAAAAACCATAAATGAATAAATGTCATTACAGAGGAATACAAAAAGATATTTAGTTGGGTTACATGTTTTCAAGATATTTTCTTTAAAATTGAATCTAATTCATTGCTTTATTTATTGGGGTGTATGCATGACACATAAACTGAAATCAGGAGACAGCTTGTGGGAATTGGTTCTTTCCTTGCACCATGCAGATTCTGTATCAAAATCAGGCCATTAGTTTAGTGGCAAGTGCTTTTACCCACAGAGACATCTTGCCAGCCCTTAAGACATTTTCTTATTTCATAAATATACATTGCTACTCATTCAGTCTAATTACATCATGAGCAATTTATAGGCAACTAGGCTTAGAGCTCTTGTCAGCAAGCAAGTTTACCTAATAGGTTGAGTTATCTCCTGAGGCCTTAGTAAATGCCTAGAGGTGACTAAAGAAATTCTGAATAATGAAGAAAAATGCATGCATAGATAGATTTGTGGATGGATGGATGAATAGGCAGATTGATGGGTAGCTGGATGGGTGGATGGATTGATAATGGATAAATTTTTCTATATAAATTAACTGAATTAATATGGGTTTATCTAAATTTTCCTTTATCTTGTAGCACTAAATATACTGTTCAACTCTTCAAGATTAATCTGCTTATTGTATTTAAGTCCTGTGTCCACCTTTTTGTTTATATCTCAGAGTGACTTCTGAACAAATTAGGAACAGGAGGCAGATACCTGAAAACCCAGACTTAAGAAGGTAGAAGCAGAAGAATCATAAGTCCTAGGACAGCCTGGGCTATGCAGTAACATCTGTCTCAAAATGAAACAAAACCAAAATTTTGGGAAGGCCCAAATAAAACCTAAACAATAAGGCAGAAGAATTTATTGAAGAACTGAGTACAGCAGACATTTGAAGCTTGTCACAGAACATACTGTTTGGACAATACAAGTTTCATCTCTACTAACTTTCTTTACAAAGGAGGAAAAACATGAAAATAATTTACCAATGAGAGCCCTGTGTCAAAACATTTGCTTATACAGTGAAATTTGAGCTTCACTTAAAGTGAAGCATTGTTTGAAACCTTTTTCTTGCATCTTTCTGATACATTTGGTGATGAAGATTGACCTTTTAAAGAATATATATTCTAGTCCTGCACTTAGCCAAATGAATCATCTTACTTATGATGGCTTTTCTGTAGTTATAGTCACCAAGGGTCAGAAAAGGGGCTTAGAAAAATGAATTCTTGACTATCGATTCATAATGTATTTCTGTTTCTTCTAGAGCATAAAAGAGATAGAAGTCAAGGGCAATATTAGAACTGCCATCATTACATAGTATGTTTCTTAGATTGTACCTAAAATTGTAGCTCATCAAGTTTTGACTCAAAAAATAGCCAACATCCTTTGGTATAGGATTGTGTGTGCAATAAAACTGGCTACTCTCAAAAAGTACAGCACTTCTTAGACTGTTTCATGAACATTGTCTTATTTAAGGTTTAAATATTTTTCTACCAATATCACATGCCATTTTCCAGATGAATATGCCAATACTCGATTTTTTCTTGTGAGTCAACCCTTTAAAGGCTGAACCATCTCTCCAGCCCAAGACGCTGATTCAACTGAAGGGCTGTTAGTTCCAAAGTAGTCAATAGTTCGAAAAGATTTTTATCAAAATTATTGGAATGTGTTTTTTTAAATATTTATTTATTTATTTATTTATTTATTTATTTAT
>NC_022016.1:13489369-13499816 GCF_000317375.1 Microtus ochrogaster
TTTGCTGGGAATTGAACTCAGGACCTTTGGAAGAGCAGGCAATGCTCTTAACCACTGAGCCATCTCTCCAGCCCCCTGGAATGTGTTTTATGTCCCATTTATCAAAATAAGGAAAGAAGTAAGTGACTGTGAACCATGTTAGGAGAGAGATGTGTTATAAAGGAACACTTTGCCAGTGTGTGTAACTTTTAATATCCTGTAATGGGTTGTGTGTAATAAGAAGTATCCTATTTTGGAAGTGAGAATTTGAAAGAAAGGATTAAGATGAGAAAATTTCCTGTTAGTATTAACAGTTTTGATGACAGTTTTAGAGGAAGAAATTTTAAAATTAGAAGTGAATTGATGGAGTGGGGAATGTGAAGAAATGATGTAGAGTTGACCTAGAAGTTTGAAGACTGAAATGTTAGAAAAGAACACAATGATGTCTGCATAGAAGGTAAGAGAATGGATTCAAAACAGCCTAAATAAAATTTTCATGCTGAGAATGTCAGTTCACCATAATTTTAAAAAAGAGGGTCTGTGGAAATGTCTTAGTCAGTAAAGTATTTGCCATGCAAGCAAAAGAAACTAAATATGGAACTCCAGCATTCACTGAAAAGCAGGGTGCCCAAACATGAGTTGAGCAAGTAAGACAGCAACAGAAATGCCAACGTAGATGAGAAGAATCCCACAATGCCTCAACTCTACAATCTATAGACAGCTGAAGAAAACTGGTAGTGGAAGAGGTGGTGTTTCCCAGGCAAGAACACACTAATTGGTCATCCAATGCCAAATGGTCAGCTTTGAAATAACATTGCACAAATAGCTTATATTTAAGAATATATGTTTATAATATAGTAATGCAAGTACAATTAACAAAAATAGGATACATATTTCAAGAAGAATGAGGAGAGGCATATGAGGGGGTTTGGAGGAAAGAAAGGGTGGGGGAAATGTATTTATGTCAGAATATCAATAAAATAAAATAAAATAAAACAAGAAGAGCATGGCAGAGACAGGGGCTCAATGACCAGTCATGCTTAATCAGTGAGCTTTAGGTTCAATGAAAGATACTCATCCTGCAAACATAATTTGGAGAGCAATAGAGGAGAAACCCTGCATCCAGCATCAACCTCTGGTCACGTTTCACATGCATGCATTCACAAACTTTGTATGTTCTCTCTTATGGAAGGCTCCTAGCTCCAGATCTTCAAATGAGAGTATATAGTACTCAACAATTACAGAAATTAGAAAAGTAAAAGAAGAAACCCAGGATATGAGGGTTTGATAGAAATAGAGAGGGACATATCAGTGTACACACGAGCTGATAAGGTAAATGAAAAAGGGAAGGTGGTAAATCCAGAAAAAGTTAGGAAAGGGGTCAAAATGAATACTAATATACAAGTGATCTGATAGGGGAAATTGGAAAAAGAATTTCCTTAGGTAAGGGGGAAAGAGGTAAATATAGGATAAAATAATATACAGACATCTGGAAAAGCCACAAGAAATCACTATTAAATACTAAAAAATATGGAAAGCTTCTAATGGATATAATTCAGTATTGTGATTAAATGATGATCTCAAAAGTAACAAAAGTAAATAAATTGGAGCACAATCCAGAAAGAAACCAGCAGTAGCCTCTGCCTCCTTTTTTAAGTGTTCGCTAATGTACCCATGCATATACATAGTCTGACATATACATATGCATACTGTATACACCACACATATACGTGCACACATATACACACCCACACACTATAATATTGCCTATAAAAGTATTATCTAAATGTTAAGTTCTAAGTATTCTAGACACAATCTTAAACACAAAACAAACATCACCCATATCTTTTCAAGTCCCCCCTTACCTCTCCATGGTCCCTTTATATTTTCCTACCCCATTTTATAATCACAATTCAAAATGTGGAGCTTGGAACTACAGATGAAAAAGAACAAATTGCATTGGTCTTCCTTGGTATGGGATGCCTCATTCAATATGCTTCCTAGATATATCCATTCTCATGTAAATTTTGTGATTTTATTTTCTTTATATCTGAATAGTATACCATCATGCATATATACCACACTTTCAGTATCTAATCATCTGTTGAAGGACATCTAGCTTGTTTCCAATTCCTAACTAGTATGAATGTGGAAGCAAAGAACATTGATGAACTAGTGTCTGTAGAATAGTATGTTGAGTCATTTGAAAACATGTCAAGGAAGGAGATAAATGAGTTATGGTCTAATTATTTTTTTAGTTTTTTTGAAGTTTCTCTATATTGATTTTCAGTGTGGCTGTACAAGATTACATTCCCCAAAACAGTGAATGGGGGCTCTTCTTTCCCACATTCTCCCCAAATTTGTTGATTTTAGCCATTCTGACTAAATTGAGATTAAATCTCAAAGTAGTTTTAATATTCATTTTCTCAGTTGCTAAGGATGATGTAAATATTTGAGGCTTTTCTTAGTTATTATTTTTCCTTTGAGAACTTTCCATTTAGATGTATAACACATTTCTCATATGGGTCATTTTTTTCTTCAATTCTTGTTTATTAAATTCTTTGTGTATTCTAGATGTTAACTCTCCATCAGATGTATAATTGGCAAAGATTCTTCCACCTTCTGAGTTTCTTCTTTAATTTCATTGTTTGCTTCCTGTGCTTTAAAAACCTTTTAGTTTTATAAGACTCCACTTATCAATTATTTGACTTACTCAGCAAACAGAGTATTGTTCAGAAAGTCCTTCATTAAACCAGTATTTTGAAGGTTACTACCTGTGTTTTCTTGTAGCAGTTTTGTTTTAGATCCACTTAGAGCTAATTTTTATTAAGAGTGATAGATATGAGTCAAATTTCATTCTTTTCATGTGACCATCCAATCTAAGTCAATTAAATTGTTTTCTTTATGAGTGTTTCCATGGTCATGGTATCCACATGGAAGAGTCTATACTAGGCTGTTTTGAGATTTCCTCTACAAAGGGAATTAATGCAAAACTCTTCACTTTAGATTCTGTCAGACTCCTTGGATAAGGGCAAATGGCAGCCACTTTTTTCATCATAATAATGATCTTTCAGCAATATACTAAAACTATCCTCTGAAAGATCTTCAGTGAGCCCTCCCATAGTTCAAATGAATTTTAGAACCCCTGTCTTCCATGCTCCTACAAGTAGGACCTATTAAGCAGTGCTTAAAGTATTTCACTGCTTTCCTAATCCAAACTCCAAAGTTTATATTTCTCCAAATATGAACATGGTCTAACCTATCACAGAAATACCCTACTCCTGGTATCAATTTATGTCTTAATTAGGGTTTCTATTGGTGTGAAGAAAAATAATAAACAGATCCACCCTTATAAAATAAAATATTTAATTAGAGTGGTTCACTTATAGTTTTACAGGTTCAGTCCATCATCATCATGGTGGGGAACATGACGGCATATAGGTAAACATTGTGCTGGCTACATCTTGATCAGTTTTGCAACAAGACATGGACTCAGACACTGGGCATATCCTAAGCATAGAATCCCTCAAAGCCCACTCCTACAGTGACACACTTCCTCCAATAAGATGATACCCACTCCAACAAAGCCACACCTCCTAATAGTGCCACTCCCTATGGGATTATGGAGCCAATACATTCGTACAGAAACTTTGACTCCTTTTCTAATTCAATAACTTTAATTTTCTTCTCTTGCCTTAATTTTTTTTTTTTTTTGTTGGATTTTCGAGACAGGGTTTCTCTGTTTTTTTGGTGCCTGTCCTGGAACTAGCTCTTGTAGACCAGGCTGGCCTCGAACTCACAGAGATCCGCCTGCCTCTGCCTCCCAAGTGCTGGGATTAAAGGCGTGCGCCACCACTGCCCGGCTCTTGCCTTAATTTTATCTAGTGTTTTAAGTGTGATATTAAAAAGCAATGTGGATATGATCAGCCCTTTTCTGATTTTAATGTTACTACTTTGAGCTTTCCTTCATTTAGGATTGTATTATCTGTGGACTTTCATATAGCTTTTATTATGGTAAGGAATATTCTATTAAGTCCTAATGTTTAGAACTTTTGTCATGAAATAGTGTTGGAGTTTGTCAAATGTTTCTTCTGCATCTATTGAGAAGATTGTGTGACTTTTACTGTATGTTGTAATAGGGAGCGGCGGGCTGCTTCCTGCCACCCAGCCGCCAGCACGGCTAGCTTTATCCGAAATAATTACACGGAAACTCTATTCTTTTAAACACCGCTTGGCCCATTATATCTAGCCTTTTCTCGGCTAACTCTCGCACCTGGACTAGCCCATTTCTAATAATCTGTGTGTAGCTCCACGAGCTGGCTTACCAAGAAAGATCTTAACCTGTATCTGCCTGGAGTGGGAGAATCATGGTGACTCCTTGACCCAGCTTCTTTCTCCCAGCATTCTGTTCTGTTTACTCCACCCACCTAAGGGTTGGCCTATCAAATGTACCTAGGCAGTTTCTTTATTAATTAACCAATGAAAGCAACAGATTAGAAAGAAATCACTCCCATATCTACTGTAAGTCCATTTATATGATTTATTGACTTTTATATGTTGTGCCATCCCTGAAATTGTGCAATAAAACTAACTTGATTTTAGTGAATATTATTATTAATATGTGCCTTTTATTCAGGCTTCTAGTATTTTATTTAGGATTTTTGCATCAGTTTTCATTTGGATTATTAGACTATGGTTTTATTTTATTGCCTCTTTTACTTGGTTTGGGGATTAGAGTAATAGATGTTTCATGGCTAATACTTCTATTTCTATTTTAAGATGATTTTTAGGAGTATTACTTATATATTTTTTCTAAGTCTAGGATAATTCTGCTCTGAGTCCATTTGGGCCTGAGTTCTTCTTAGTCAGATCTTTCCATTTCTTTATGTGCTACATGCATTTTAGATTGTTGATATCAGTTTAACTTTGAATTTGGATGAATCAAAAACTCATCCATTTCTTTTAGAATTTTCCAGATTATTGGAGTCCAGATTTTTAAAATATTCACTCAAAATATTTTGTATTTTTTTAGTGTCTGTTGTAATTTTCCCTGCTTATTTTTGATTCTGTTAATTTTGGTAATAAGTTTCTTTATTTTGATTAGTTGAGCCAAGACTCTCCCAATCTTCTTTGTCTTTACAAAAAACAAACAAACAAACAAACAAACAAACAAAAAAGCCTACTGCTTAGATTTACCAACTCTTTGAATCATTATCTTTGTTTTTAGCTTATTAATTTCTTCTTTGATTTGTATTATTTCCTATCATCTTCTATATTTAAGTTTGATTTCTTCTTGCTTTTTCTAATTGTTAAGTTTCACTATTAAGTTATTCATTTGTTTTCTTTGAGTTTCTTTTAATATGTCCCACAGGAATTTTTGTGTTGTAGCTTCATATTTAGTTAATACCACAAATAGTTTTAATTTCTTATTATTTTCATCTTTGACCCATTTATCACTCAGTAATGAAGTTTTATCAAGTTCATGAAAAAACCCATGTTTAACCTATGATGTTTTATACTCACTAGAGTTTTGTTTGCTGTCCATTTTAAATTTTATTGCATGATTGTCATGTAGGGTACCTGGAATTATTCTTTTCATATATTTCCCCAAATTTTGTTTTGTCTCAGGCATGTGGTCTATTTTTTTTAAAAGAAGCTTTTATATGCTGTTATGTAGAAAGTATATTCATTGGTGTTTGACTGGAATTTTCATCAGATGCATACACATACACACACATAGACACAAAAACAAACATACAAATTTATTAATTAAACCTACTGAATTCATTTACTGCTGCTCATAGGCACTTGTGTTTAGGGATGACTATACCGGCACATATTTTGATTTCAAGAACTTCTAACCCCGGAATAAACTGGATATCTTCCAAGAGGCTTCTTTAAATGTTTTAATTATTAATAGTGTTTGTTGTATTTAGTACTTTAATAGAAAAGAAGGTATATTTTGTTTACATTTCCCACAGTTAGATGATGCCTCCATTCAGAAGCACACACTAGAACAATGACCTTTTTCTTTACATATTTTGCAGATGGAGATACTAAGGACAAGGAGAGAACAATGTGAATAAAATAGCCAACCAGTGGGAGAAAGAACTGGGACCAGAGGGTCTGAGCTTAGATCCCGAGAATACAGTGTACAGTTTTGTTTCTTTTCTTTTGTAAAAACTAGGTGTGCCTATAGTACCAGTACTTGTAGTAGAGAAAGACAGATCACAGGGGTTTTCTGACCCACACATAGAGCTGAAATAATGGGCTTAAAGTCCAATGGGAGAGCCTTTCTCAAAAAAGTAAGGTGGAAAATGAAATAAAGAAAACATTTGGTCATCAATTTCTAGCCTATACACACTATCATGTGTACAAGTGTATCTCCACATTAATTTGCAGAGATACATACATACATATAAACACACACATAGCGTTATAAAATGTCTTTCATATAACTTCATCTCTTTTCTTAAATGACTTAAAACTATTGCTATAATCAGTAATTGATAAACCAATCTGACTTCCTCATTAATCAATTTATTTATAATTTATAACTTGCTTGCTTCCAACAATAATTGGAAGTGACTTGATCAAAGATAATTACTAAAAAAAGAAATCTTTACCAGCTACTTTCTAAGTATGGCTGGTAGGCACATGATTGCAGGAAGGATTACTGTAGACCTTTTATATCATAGAACATGCCATTTCCAACAGGTGCCACAGATGAATTATGCTTGGAATGCATAGATAATTTATGAGTTTTCTGACTTCCTCTTCATCATTTCTGTGATTCCTGATTGTATACATTTTGGAGAATATCCTAGAGAAGGCTATTAAAAAGTTATAGAGGTGGGGGGCTGTTAAATGGAATAATCGGAAGGCACAAAAAGTTCTGTAAGGAAACATATCTATTGTCAACATTCAAGTTCACAACTGGAAAATTGGAAGAGTATTGGAAAGAGCATGAAATTATCAATAAACAATAAAACCAGCTAACTGTCTTAATAAGTAGACTATGAAAAATATCTTCCAGCTTTCTTTTAATGTTCTACTGAGTTTGATAATAACAAAATGTTATCAAGTCTTGTATAAAAGCAAAGGTTTACATTAACATCTTACCAAGCTGTTTCTTGGAATGAGTTCAAATGGAATGGGCCTTATAGTTGACCATATTTGAAAATAAATCAAATTCAAATAAAATTATCAACCTGCCCAGAATGTGGACTAAATATGTAAATTGATATATAAATTTATAGGGCTTTCTTCATACAACTATATATTTCAATAAAATAAAGTTTGATATTTTTTAGTATTTTAATCAGTATATTTTGACTGATAGTCTCTAAACAAGAGAAAAATCCCAGTCTGATGTCATAGTTCAACTAAGAACTATGAGTCATTTCCTTGCATAATTTTATGAAGGCAGGAAAACGTATGGATAATTGGCACAGAGGAAACACCATAAAAACATGGCACTTCCATTGGGGAATCTAGTAAAGGAACTTTCGAAGAGAATTTTCAGGATTTGAGACTTGAGAAAGAGATAGACTTAAGGAAAGGGGATAAAAGAGGAGGTAAATGTGTGTGACCATAAATGGTGAGACAGAAATATTTGTAAAGAAGCATCTCCTGGTAATGCTCATTTTGAGACCACATTGAGTAAGAGGATGGAATTCCAATATCATAGGTTTACAATACACTGAAAGAAAAGATTTCATGGGACTATCATATAAAAAGCAAGAACAGATACTTAGTTCAAAATATTCACCTTTTAAAATGAGTAATTGTTCAGAGCAAGTGCATCACCTGGACATAGAACCCAGTCTTAGAAGCAGAGCTTTCTTTTATTTTATTTCCCTTTTGTTCTAATGTTAAAGAATCATCATAAAAATTATCAATAGTTTCCAGGATAATTGCGTACATTCTACAAGGGTTACTACTCTATGGTAACTCCCTAGTATTCATGTTGAATTTATTACTTGTTTAGCATATATTAGCCATAATACCAGAGGCAATATACAGTTCCAAGTAGTGATTTTATGCTTATCTTATTGTAAAGAAATTATGCATTGTGGGACTCAGAGGTCTATAAAGACTGATAACTTTATAGATCTAGTCAGCAGAGTGCAGATAGTATGCTAAAAATTTATTGTCAGAGTTAAAATTATGTTTTAAGTTTAACTTACTGTGCTTAAGAGATCTATAAAACAAAAATGCATCTAACTTATAAGCCCACTTGCCCAAGGATTGATAAATCTATAAGCCCTACTTGCCCAGGTACAGATAACATCCTGGAATGCTTGGGCTGTTTGTGTAAAATAGTGAGTTACATGTTTTTACTTCTATAAATAAGGTTGGTCGTCCCAGTTGTACATGATGTGCTTGGTCAGATATAGGTGGGAGGTATATAGATAGGGAATATGTCAGGATTTATGCTCTCCCTTGATAGGATGAATGTGGTAAGTATGTAACCTTGTGTTTTTTGCCTTTATAAGCCTAATTTAATTTAGAATCATTCTCTGGAAATTTTGAGTGTGAACCTGTCCAGTATCCATCTTCCTGGACAACATTTAATAAAGCTCACTTCAAATTTGTTTCAAAAATTGTGGTAATGGTCTTATTTTCACCTGGTGGGGTTAACTTCAGGATCACAACTGGTTTAAGCAGTTCCTAATTCCATATCTCTCATGTTCAAAAGTTTCATGGATTAAAATTGAGATGAGAAACTGAGAACTAAAGTCTTATGCTAGAGGCTGCTTTTTTTTTCTTTAAGTTGTCTTTTTCTCACACTTTTCTCCCAGTGTGTTAAGTGGTAACATTTATTTCAGGATGCTTTCAAGGTCTGCACAAAGTTTTCAGAATATGGAACCCTAATCAGAAGGTATAGAATGCTGCTTATAACAGAACTGCAGGTTTCAGTGTAAATGGAAGTTTGTCCTGCTCAGTTCTACAAACATTCAGTCTTCAATGAACACAAAGCAGCTTATATTAATTATAAACTGGTTGACCCATTGCTCAGGCTCATTATTAACTAGCTCATACAACTTAAATTAATCCATAATTATTATCTATGTTTAGACATGTGACTTGGTACCTTCTCTCAGTGGGCATTCTCATATTGCTTCCTCTTCATTGGACTGGTGACTGAACATTTGCCTTTCTACTTCCCTGAATTCTCCAAGTCTGATTGCCCCACCAAAGCTTCCTACCTGGCTACTGCCCAATCAGCATTTTAATAAACTAATACAAAAGACAAATCTTTACAGTTTATAAGTGCATTATTCCACAGTATTTTAGAGTTCAAGTGGTGATTTGCCTTAGGGTATGTTATGATTCCCTAAGAAGAGTTCACTGTGTCATATTTTCAGAACCAACTACTGCCCACATGTTCCAGAAGTGTACATTAACCCCTTCCACAGCAAGACCAAGACCACTTGCTGGGTTTAGCAATCTTGATTTATTTTCTAATCAACAAAGTATACCCAACCCTTATTTGTTCATGCATTTCCCGGAGGCTTGGGAGAAAGGATATTAAGGAGGTAACACACCCAAGCATATAAATGGATAGATTAAAAGAGCTAGATGGACACCCAATGTACTTACATAAATAAAAAAATAAGCCAATCTGGAGCACTAATCATCAGTGCTTATTGTAAAATGGTGGCACACTGCTCTTTCTTCTATTTCTAAAGCAATCTAATTTTCAGGCCTCATTTGCATCATTGGTTCTGTAGCCATCAGTAAATAGGGGACATTGACATTCTCTTCTGACATATTTGTCTTCCATTCTTCTTAAAATATTAAACTTACCAATGAAAATCGAGAGGGACTGAATCGGGGGAGGGGGAGGGAAATGGGAGGCGGTGGCGGGGAGGAGGCAGAAATCCTCAATAAATAAATAAATAAAAAAAAAATAAAAAAAAATAAAAAAAAAAGAAAATCTGTACAAATCTTTCTGGTGCTGGGCTGCCACATCATGAACCCCTGCTTGGATAGCTAGCAGAAGGAGAAACTCTCCACATTGATTATCTGTCCTGAAAATTGACCTCTGACCACATGTGCGTGTGTACCTCAAAGTGTTTGCACATCCATAGTATACCAAATGGAAATCACTTCAGAGGTCAAGAAAAAGTCAAAGGTAATAGAGGAATACAAACAGTAACGTAAATGTTTATTAACCACTAACTGGTGCCAAGAATTCTCTTGCACATGATTTTTGGAGGGTCCTAAGTATGAATTTTTTCCATAAAATTAAGGTATTTGAGAAATTCACAACTAAATATTTCATAAATGAACCAAAGCTTGTAATTCAGTGCCAGCACTCATTAGAAGTTGAGAGATAAAAATCTTAGATGCTTTCTGAACCTCAAACACTTGGTCACTTTGCTTGCTAATATGCTATTTTGAGGTTGTTCATCTCATACATGATCAGTAGGGATAGTGAGGTTTTATAAGAAATTGCTTC
>NC_022016.1:13501911-13509593 GCF_000317375.1 Microtus ochrogaster
CATTAAGGGCCTCATTGAATAAATGGGACCTCCTGAGACTGAAAAGCTTCTGTAAAGCAAAGGACACTGTCACTAAGACAAAAAGGCAACCCACTTACTTGTAAACATTTTAGTACAAATGGCAGAGTTACTTTTTAGGAAATTCTGAGTGCTAAAGTATCCCACACGGTATGGTAAGATTGGATGATAGAAAGGGATGGTGTGCAGAGTTGAAACATCACTGAAAAGAAAACTGGTTGAAACATCATTGAAAACAAAACTTGACAATTCTCAACACCCCAAGATGAATTAGAATGCAAATCTTAGTTGGAATGTTTTTCAGAGCATGATTAGCTTCCCGGAACAAACATTTATCAACCTCCAATAATCTGCTTTATATTGATAGATGCCTTTGTATCTCCAGAGTTCTCAGCACCTGGTAGGCACTGAATAAATGTTCTTTGAATAATGGTTGAATTAAAATGAAACAATAATCGACAAAATTTGACACATTTTCAAGCACACTGGGAGTCATTCAGATACAGAAATAGTCTGTAATATGAGTGCGTAATAATTATCTTGTAGTAAGGTGGGCTACAGAAGGCTAGCTTAGAGTCTATGGTGGTTTGAAAGAAAATGGCATGTGTGGCCTTCTTGTCATTGGTGTGGTCTGGTTGGAGAAAGCATGTTACTGTGAGGACAGGTTTAGAGGTCTCATATATGCTCAAGCCATCCCCTGTGAAACATTTCCCTTCTTGTTGCTTGTAGGTCAAAGCTGTAGTACTCTCTGCCTCTCCATCACCATGCTTGCCTGCATGCCATTATGTTTCTGCTGTGATGATAATAGACTAAACATCTGAAAGTGAAATTTACCCAGTTAGATGTTTTTCCTGTTTAGTGTTGCCATGGTCATTGTGTTTCTTCACAGCAATAAATAGCTTAACTAAGACAGAATCTCTGCCCTTAAATGACTCTAAGCAGTGTGTTAAATATTAGGTAAGATGAGATCTTTACCCTGCATCCTCATAGGCAAGCAGTAGTCCTGTCTTTTCAGAAACTACCGATTTGGGAGTCATTGAGTATTTAAAGAAATGTGCAGTGAGTGTTATTAGGTTTTGGGTCTAGTGAGATGTGGATGTGATAGTGATGGAATAGTGCTTTGTTCGCAATATACACAGAACCTTCCTTTTAATATGACTCTAGCAATTGGGAACAGTGAAAAAGCAAGTTTAAATGGTCCAAATCCTAAACTTCCATCTACAGAAGATTTGTTTGATATGTTATGCTACACTTGTAAATAATATATCTGTTGGAGGAAGGCTGCTTGTTTGTTCCCAGCTGCTCAGCCCAAAATAATTACACAAAAAATGTATTAATAAAATCACTGCTTGGCCCATTAGCTCTTTCTTTTTACTGGATAACTCTTACATATTAATTTAACCCATTTCCATTAATCTGTGTATCACCACATGGCTGTGGCTTACCGGCTAAAGTTCTAGCATCTGTCTCCAGCAGGGTTACTGGCATCTCTCTGAATCTGCCCTTCTATTTCCCAGCATTCAGTTTAATTTTTCCCACCTACCTAAGTTCTGCCCTGCTGTAGGTCCAAAGCAGTTTCTTTATTCATCAATGGTAATCACAGAATACAGAGGGTACTCCCATATCATATATCAAGTGAAGAAATACCTCTATTGGTTAAAAATGATAACCGACTGCTGAATCAACTTCATTTGAGTCAGAAACTATGAAAACAGGAAAACAACCTAAATGTCAATAAACAATAGAATTAATTTTCAGTTTATAGTATAATAGCATACTTCAAGAACTGGAAGGGAAGGGAATAAACTGCTTTTTTTTTTTTTTTGGTTTTTTGAGACAGGATTTCTCTGTAGCTTTGGAGCCCGTCCTGGAACTAGCTCTTTGGTCTCAAACTCACAGAGATCTGCCTGCCTCTGCCTCCCAAGTGCTGGGATTAAAGGCGTGCGCCACTACCACCGGGCATGAACTGCTTATATATGCAACATTGTGGAGGACTTTTAAAAACATTATTTAACATTAAATAACTCAGATAGACTGAACATTATCTCATTTATATAATAATAATTATATGTTTAGAATCTTCTTCTTCTAAGGTATTATTTACTGAAAGAGACAACAATGGAATTTACTGGAGCACTGAAAATATTACATGTGTTTTTTGGAAATTATTCAGATTCTTTAAAAAAAAAACTACCGAGCAGTATGTTTATGATTTGTGCAATTAACACTACATAGATAATCATGTAAGTTTTACTTTTTGTTTTTTCCTTTTATTGAAAATAATTTTCTCATAATAGTTCCTGTTTATAGTCCCCCATGCTTCTACCCTTGTGCTTTCTCCCCATATCCCTTCCCCTCCAGAACCATTGCTTTCTGTCTTTCACTAGAAAAGAACAGGAGACCAAGGAATGATGGAACATGCCTTAAACCCGAGCACTTGGGAGGCAAAGGCAAGCACATCTCTGTGAGTTTGAGGTAAGGCTGCTCTACAAATTAAGTTCCAGGACAGCTAAGGCTGTTACACAGAGAAAACCTGTCTCAAAAAGCCAGGATTCTAGTAGACAGCAACCACACATGAAGAATTAAATATATTAACATGAAGAAAAAAGTATCATATCAAAGTTGGACACAGCAGCCCAATACAAGGAAAAGAGTCCCAAAAGCAACAAAAAAGCCAGAGACCTGCTCATTCACATACACCATAAAAATAATAAGCTAACACTTACAATAAGCAGAGGAACCTAGTACAGCCGCATGTAGGCCCTGTGCTTCCTAACTTCAGTTTCTATGAGCTCATATGTGCCTTGAATAGTTGATTCAGAGGGTATTGTTCTCCTAGTGGCTCTTACAAACTCTTCAGGATTCCTTGAACTCTGAGGGTAGGAATATGAGACCTAAAATTAAAACTCTCTCACCACATAATATATGGCTGTGAGTCTCTGCATTTGTTCTATCTGCTGCCAGAGGAAGCCTCTGTGATAATTACTAGATAAGGCAATGATCTCTGAGTATAGCAGACTGCAATTAGGAGTCTCTCTCTCTTTTCTTTCTTTCTTTCTTTCTTTCTTTCTTTCTTTCTTTCTTTCTTTCTTCCTTTCTTCCTTTCTTCCTTTCTTCCTTTCTTTCTCTCTAAATATACATATACATATATGTGCTTATATATACTTACATATACTATTATGTATAGTATATATACCATATATACTATGTGTATATATACTATATATAAGCACATAGATAGATAATAGATGATAGACAGACAGATAGACAGATGTTGGGACCAATTGAGTCCTGGCCTTCAGGTGCCCTACCCTGCTAGAACCTTCTAATTGAAGTTGCTAAAAGCTGTGCCTTACCTAGAGGATCAGAGGATGGGATTTTCACCTGTTGCCCATTGACAGCAAGGTATTTAAGCCTCCACGGTGCTATTAAAGAAGGGCTTTTGTACCAGCGATTGGAGGTCCGTGTGTTGGTCTGTCTCTGCGTGTGTTTCCTCAACCTCCAGCCCCTTGCCCGAAGTTCGCGAACTGGGTTCTAGCACATAGAGCGCAGAAGGGGGCATAGTGCGCGGCAGACAGACAGATAGATAGACACATAGACAGACAGATAGACAGACAGTCACTCTAGTCACTCCTTGGTTTTACCCTAGGTCGTGGGTATCTAGTTTCTGATTATTATTTACTACAGCTGTGTAGGGCATGGGTTTGGTCTTATGAAGTGGGCCTTAATTAAATCAGACACTGATTTATTACTCCCACAAGTTCTGTGACACAATTGCTCTAGCATATTTCGCAGGCAGGACAGATTGTAGGTCGAAGGTTTTCCAATGTTTTCTACATTTCTCTTTTGGTGGGTCTCAGAGTAACTTCCCACACCAAAGACATTAGAACAGAGGGGAGAAGGCTCCATGGAGCCTCAGCTAGATTTCTCAATTCTCAGTGAATTGTGAGGTGTTGTCCTAGAGGCCCTATTGCCAGTTTTCAGGAAACAGCACTTTCTCTTAGCAACAGCTTAGGTTGTTTGGAGATTTCCATAGGACTTCCATGGTCACAAATCAATTGAATGCATCCAAGTCCTTTTTCTGGAAGCCTTACCTGGTAACAGCAGAAGGCCAGTTGAGACTCCATATTCCTCATTAGTAGGAGTCCTCATTGGGATTATCATCAAAGATTCCAGGAAGTTTCCACTGCACTAGACTTCCATACCATCTCCCCAAAGCCTGCCAGTTCGTCTTCTCTGCTTACACTTCTTCCATCCACCTAATCTCCTCTGTCACCCTTACAGATCCAATCCTCTCCTATCCCCAGCCACTTCCAGTCTTCCCTCAAAATCTATTTAATTACCACCTCCAAAGGAGTTGCATGAATTCCTCCCTACTCCTAACCAGACCCTTCTTCTACACCTAACCTGTCTGGATGTATGGATTAAAGCTTTTTTTTATAATTTACTTAATAGCTTAATATCTACTTCCAAGTGAATATATACCAAATTTACATTTCTGGGTCAAGGTTTCTTCACTTGGGGTCATTTTTTTCTAGTTTCATTCATTTGCCTACAAGTTTCATGATACCATTTTTTTTTGGATAGCTGAGTAATATTCCATTGTGTAAATATATAATTTTTAATCGATTTTTCTGTTGAAGGACTTCTAGGTTGTTTACAATTTGGGGCTATTATAAATAAAGCCACAATGAATATGGTAGAGCAAGTGCCCTTGAAGAATGAAGCTTCTTTTTGGTACATGCCCAAGTGTGGTATTGCTCGATTTTCAGGTAGATTGATTCCAACTTTATGAGGAAATGTCATATAGATTTTGATAGTGACTTACAAGTTTGAACTCCCACCAGCTGTGGATGAACATTCCCTATCCTCACCAGCCTATGTTGCCATCAGCGTTATTGATCTTAATTATTCTGACAGGTGTGAAATGGAATTCCAAAGTTGTTCTGATTTATATTTCCCTGATTGCTAAGGAATTTAAGTGTTTTTCAACCATTTGTGATTCTTCTTCTTTTTTTTTTTTGTTTTCTCCTGTAAGCATTTATTAATGTAAAATAGGAGTAGAGGCATCTTACAGCTCACTTACAGAGCTTTTCTTCATGAAGTATTGGTTCATGTAAAGAGAAAGCAAATTTAAACTAATCCTTGTAAGTTGATGGTATCATTTGGGAAGATTTAGGCTATCAGAATTTACATCCATACACCAGTTCCAACACTCTGCTTCATGTGGAAGATTACAGCTGTGTGTTCTTAAGTTCCAGCTTTAGTGCCATGTCTGACACTTTTTGTCATGGCTCTTTTATGGTGATCCTGTTATCCTCTAGAACCATGGCCTGACTAAGATGCTTTTATATGTTGAAATAGACATCATATTACAACCAAAAAGGAGGCAGTACACATCCATAAATATTTGCACCTGAATATTTCATGCAGGTGACAAGAAGTGTAAAATCTAAAAGGATTACATTATTGTTCAAACCCATCTTGCAAGTCTTAAAATTCTGGAAGGAAGGATACGCTGACTACCAAAAGTTAGGCAATACCAACAGCTGTGAAAAGAAGTTTGCCCCACTAGATATAGGAATTCTGTTCCTCTCTGAGAGAGAGTCATTACAGCTGGGCTCTGCTCCATTCTTCCATGAAAGCTTCCCAGCAAAAATGTCTGTTGCTGATCTGCTCCAGTCTGCTAAGAGAGTCTCCGATAAGAAGTGTCCATTGCTTCTGTGCTCTTCTGGGCTGAATTTCCAAACCGTGGTACCAACTGTATCTCGGTTCAACTTTACTAGGGATTTCCTGATCCATTCCAGTGAAAGAAGGTGTTCATATGAATCTCAGTCAAGAGATTTATTTGGGGGTGGGGGGAGAATGCAGAGTGTGACTTCCTGGGCAGGTGTCAACTGAATGAGCATATGACTCATATAGAGCTTCTTGGAGCAAGAACACTTCTAAGGAGATTTTGAAGGTGGGAATTGGTCAAATCTCAATCCCTGAGCTTGAACAAGCTCAGAGATGGGCTGGATTTTGTGCTCTGGGATTGGTTGGTTTTGAGTTCAGATACACAAGGGTAGATTTCTTTGCCTCTTGTTTGAGAGCCAAAGTAGATAGATTTCTTTCACTGTCCCTTTTTGCTTTTTGACTGCATTTTCAGGGTGATGTTGTATCCTTCACTAATTCTGGATTTAGGAACAGAATGTATTCCTTTGGATCTCATTTCTGTACCAGGTTGTGATTCTTTGCCTGGCTCTATCTTCTTCCCATAGTACTTCATAAATTCATAAATTAGGTTTTTGTCCATCAATTTCCAAATTGATTACATTCATAGGGTTTCTCTTTATCATGTGTTCTTTCATTTCTTTCATATGCCAAGGCTTTAGCACATTGAGGATATACTGAATCTTTCTTTTCAAAATTATTTCTTTCAATCCTTTCATGTCTTCTAGAATGTTGACAATGTTCTTTACTGTTATGTTCTTCCCAAATGTATTCTATAGCAGTGAGGTTCCTATAGGCCTCCAGCATCACATCTTTGTAGAGATTCTTCTGGGAAGGATCCAGCAAATTCCACTCTTCCTCAGTGAAGTTGATATGCACATCATCATAGGTCACTGCCTTCATGTTGTGGTTCCCCAGCTCGCCAAAGCTCTCAGTTCATCATCTCCCTGCCACAGCAACTTTACCACAGCACAGGAAACAACTGGCACAAGCTCCTCCACAAAGCTGAGTCTGAAGCCATTTTTGATTCTTCTATTGAGAATTTTCTGTTTAGTTCTGTTTCCCATTTTTAATTGGATTATTTAGTTTTCTCCACAACTAATTTTCTTGAGTTCTTTATATATTTTGAATATTGGTCTTCTATCAGATGTGAAATTGGTAAAAATCATTTCCCTTTCTGTAAGCCACCACTTTGTCTGATTAATATTGCGATTTATCTTATAGAAGATTTTCAGTTTTATAAGGTACCATTTACTAATTGTTGATCTTAGGGCCTGCATTATGGGTGTTCTTTTAAAAAAGTTGTTTCCTGTGTCAATATGTTCAAAGCTATCTGACTTTTTCTTCTATCAGGTTCATAATATCTGATATTATGGTAAAAATTTTGATTCACATGGACTTGAATGCAGTGATAGGCATTGATCTATTTGCATTCTTCTATATAAAGACACCCAGTTTGACCAGTACAGTTTGTTGAAGATGCTGTCTTTTCCCCACAATGTGTATTTTTGATTTCTTTACCCAAACTCAGGTGTTCATAAGTATGTGTGTTTATGTCTGTGTCTTCAGTTGATTCTGATCAATATGCGTGTTTGTTTTTTTCCAACACTAGGGTGCTTTTTGTTACTATAGCTCTATAGTACCAAAATATAGCTCTTGAATTTGGAAATGGTGAGACCTCCAAAAGTTCTTTTATTGTTCAGGATTATTTTATATCCTGGGCTTTTTTCTTTTCCATAAAATGTTGAGAATTGTCTTGCAAAGATGTACTGGAATTTTGATGGAGACTGACGTGAATCTGCAGATTGCTTTTGGTAGGCTGGCCATCTTCACTATGCTAATCCTTCAGCTCCCTAAGTTTGGTAGATCTTCTCATGCTCTGAAATTTCCAATTTCTTTCTTCAAAGACTTGAATATATTACCATACAAGTCTTTCACTTGCTTAGTTAGAG
>NC_022016.1:13510198-13527765 GCF_000317375.1 Microtus ochrogaster
AAATTGCTATATTATGTTGAAGTATGTTTCTTGTATTCCTAATCTCTTGAAGATTTTATCATGAAGGAATGTTTGATTTTGTCAAAGGCCTTTTCTGCAACTAATGAGTTGGTCATATATTTTTCTTTTTTTTTTCCAATTGTTTTAATGGAAAAAACGTTTACTGATTTTCCTATACTGATCCATTCCTGCATCTCCAAGATGAAGCCTACTTGACCATGGTAGATGATCATTTTGATGTGATCTTAGGTTCAGTTCACAACTATTTTATGGAATACGTTTGCATCCATGTTTATAAGGGAAATTGGTTGGTAATTTTCTTTCTTTCTTGAGTCTTTGGTTTGGGTATCAGAGTAACTGTGGTCTCAAAATGAATTGGGAAATGTTCCTCTTTTTCTGTTTTGTGGAATAATTTGAGAAGTTTTGGTATCAACTCTTCTTTGAAAGTCTCATAGAATCCTTCACTAAAGCTACCTGGCCAAGGACTTTTATTGTTTGAGAATCTGTTAATTTCTGTTTCTATTTCACTAGGGGTTGTAGGTCTATTTAAATTGTTTATCTAATTTTGATTTAATTTTTTTCAAGTGGTACCTACTGAAGAAAATACCCATTTCTTTCAGATTTCCAGTTTGGTGGAGTAAAGATTTTCAAGTATGTCCTTATTATTCTCTGGATAACCTTGATGTTCATTGTTATGCCTTCTTTTCATTTATGATTTTATTATTTTGGATATTCTCTCTGCCATTTATTTAGTTTATAAATTGTGTCTATCCTATTGATTTTCTTACAGAACAAACTCTTTGTTTATTGATTCTTTGTATTCTCTTTGTTTCTATTTTATTGATCTCAGCCCTCAGTTTATTTTTTGCTGTTTACTCCTTTTGTGTTTGATTACGTTTTGTTTGTTTGTCCTAGAGCTTTCAGGTGTACTCTTATGTTACTGGCATAAGATCTCCAGTTTTTTAAAATATAGTCATATTGTGCTATGACCTTTCTTTCCTCTTACTGCAACTTTCATTATATCCCATCTGTTTGAGTAAGCTAATTTCTTGAATTCTAGTAAGCATTTTAGTTTTTTATTTATTTGTCTTGATACATTTTTTATTCATTAGGAAGTTGTTCAGTTTCCATAAGTTTTTAAGTTTTTGTTGATTCTGTCATTGCTATTGATATACCTTTAATCCATGGTGCTTTGATAAGACATAGGAATTTTTCTCAATTTTCTTGAATTTGTCGAGACTTATTTTGTGTCTAAAGATGTGATGATTTTTGGAGAAGATCCTCATTTGGTGAAATGTTTGTCTGTCAATAATTCTTAGGTCCATTTGTTTTATAAAGTCTGTTAGCTCCAGTATCTATCTGTTTAGTTTTTTATTGGATTACCTATTTGTGAAAGTAGTCTTTGAAGCTACCCATTATCAGTGTGTAGTGGTCAATATGTGAGTGAAGCTTTAATAATATTTCTTTTATAAAAGTGGTTATTCTTGTGTTTGGGGCTTAGATGTCAAGAAATGAAATGTCATCTTGTTGGAGTTTTTCCTTCGGAGAATACATACTGTCCTTCACTATCTTTTTTTTGCTTAGCTTTGGTTTGAAATCTAGTGTTGTTGGATATTAAAATTTCTACTACAGCTTGCTTCTTAGGTCCAGTGACTTGCAATATTATTTTCCAGCCATTTATCCTGAGGTAATCTATATCCTTGATATCAAAGTGTTTTTCAGATGCAATAGAAAGGTAGATCCTGTTTTCACATCCACTCTGTTAGTCTTTGTCTTTTTACTGGAGAACTGAGATCATTGATATTGAGTCATACCAATGACCATTCATAGTTGATACCTGTTATTTTGGTGGTAATGCTAATGGAGGTGGTGCATGTATGTGTGGGCATGCTCACACATGCATTTGCACATGTGTTTCTCTCCTTTGGATTTTCCTTGTCTGAAATTCTTTATTTCCTGTGTTTGCATGGGTGTAGTTAACCTTTTTGCATCTCTCTAGGCTTTTCTGTTTTTTAGAGTTTCCATTAAAAACGTAAGTATAATTTTAATAGGTCTTCCTTTATGTGATACTTGGGCATTTTTCACGGTAACTTTTGGTTCTTACTTTGTTCTACATGTTTAGTGTTTTTATTAATATATGGCAAAGGGGTTGTCCTTTTCGGTTCAATCTATTTGGTGTTCTGTATATTCTTGTATATTTATAGTCATCTCTTTTGTTGGGCTAGGAAAATTTTTTCTATGATTTTGTTGGAAATATTTTTTTGGTCTTTGATCTAGGATTCTTCTTCTTCCTCTATTTCTATCATTCTAAGAATTGATCTTTTCATAACATCTCAAATTTCCTGGGTGTTTGGTGTCAGGAACTTTTAGATTTAACATTTCCTTTAACTTATGAATTCATTTCTTCTATGGTGTCTTCAATGCCTAAGATTCTATCTTCAATCTCTTGCATTCTGCTGGTGAAGCTTCTATCTGAAGTTTGTGTGCAAACTCCTAAATTTTTCACTTTCAACTTAAAGTTTATGCATTCTTCACTGCCTCTATTTCTATTTCCACTTTCAGGTCTTGAATCATTTTATTTATTTTATTTAACTGTTTATTTTTGTTTTCTTGGACATCTTGTTAATTTTCTGACTCAGGAGCTCTACTGTCGTCATATTTAATGTCTTTTTCTTGTGCTTCAGCTATGTTGCAATATTCAGGGCCTGATAAGGCAGTCTATCTGGCCTCTGATGGATTCATATTACTCTAACAGTTTTTATTGTGTTTTTACACAGGCATCTAGGCATCTGAGTTTGTAATGATTGTATTTGTAGGTGCTGATTTCTGGATTTCTCTTAGTTGTGTGAATGTTTTGTTCTTGATTTCTATTTCCTCCCTGGATTTTTGGAAAGTATGATGACTGTGTCTTGCTTGTTTTCCTGAATTGTTCAGCTGATATGTTCCCAGGGAATGCTTGCTGGTATTGTAGCCTGGGACTCTATTTTCCTGGAAGATATGACTTGTGGATTAGATAAGAATACATAATGGAGCTGGAATTTGTTTTTTTGGAACACATGGCTGATGGTTTAGCTTGGTGGTGTAAGACATGTTTTCTAGTTTTTCTATGCTGGTGAGTTACTTATGAATACCTGCTGAAGTATAAGGCTAGGATCAAGTCCATGGTTTTTCAAAGAAGATATGATCTATTAGTTTTTCCTGGTCATTGATGTCTAAAGAGAAGTGGAATCATCTATGTTCCAGAAAGGTACAAAGGGAAAATAAGAAAAAACATGATGTCCCTCATTCTATAAGTAGGTCTATCTTCTTATTCTCTACCCAAACATAAAATGCTGCATGCTTGTGCATGTGTAAATAAATGCACACACATTTATCCAATAACTTTATTTGGATTTTGAGCTTCTTCTACATTTTTATTATAGATTACTAGTTATTATATGTTACAAAAATTGTTATTGAATAATAAGTATTTATTTGTTTTTAGTGGTTTGTGCTTATACCATTCACGAGAATCATTGATGAACAAATTCTAGTCCTAGGCTGATGTGTGTTTTCCTTCTGTATGCTGTGATTACCAATGATTAATAAAGAACTGTTTTGAGCCTATGGCAGGGCAGAACAGAACTATGTGGGGAAAGCTAAGCTGTATACAGGGAGAAACAAAAGGATTAATATCCTGATAAAGTATCATAGGATGGTGCTTAAACAGAGACTGAATTTTTGATTCCCGACTGCCCAGACCCAAATAATCACACAGAAACTAAACTAATTATAATACAGTTTGGCCAGTCAGATCCATCTTCTTTTTAACAAACTCATACATCTTAAATTAACCCATTTCTATTAATATATGTGGCCTACCAGCAAATTTTGCACATATTGTCCTCCTTCAGCAGCTACATGATATCTCTTTGACTCCACCTATTCTCTCCAGTATGGTTGTATTCTGCCCTGCCATTGGTCAAAGCAACTTTAATCATTAACCAATAATAGCAACACTGTGGAATGGGTGCTTAATAAAAAAATCTCAGAATTGAGAAATAGATGGTTATTTATTTAGGGGTAAACTCATTAATCAGAATTCTCTGCTTGAATGGGGGAACAGAGATTCAGCAATCCGAAAGTGCAGCCAGGGAAGAAGGGCAGATGCAGGCTCTGAATCAGCATATATAGTAAAAAAGGCCACACCCCAGTAGACAAGTAGCCACAAGCTGTAAGACTTCCTACAGCATAACACATATATAAAAGGACATCACACAGCACTTCCCCTTTTCTGTCTAAATAAAAAGTAAGGCTTTAACTTTAACATAGTAAGATTACATATAACAAAACATATATCAAGCAAGAATTACAGTTACAATATTTATTACATTTACATTTGACAAATTAAGGAAAATACTATATCATCTATCCTCCATTTGTGAGTTAAAATTTTACATCAAATTTATCTTTTATCATAACTAAGGAAAACAACAGCTATCTGTCTTCAACTCTTCAAAGACCCCAGAAGGATATATTAATACATAAGTAAAGAGAAAGTAAATTATAAAAAATTTCAAAACGCTAGAATTGACCAAGACATTTTGTTGCCTGGATAGTCACCCAAAGTTCTTCAGTAATGTTGAGGCATCCATCTCCAAACTATAGACACATAATATCCAGCAGACTTTTCTGTAGAGCAGGAAATTGGAAGATCTGCTCTGCAATGTACTGGTAAAGTTTACCAGTTGCTTTCTTCTTTGTGCTGCAGGTTATCTGGCAATATCTTTTATGGAGCAGAAGCCCTAAAGGACCATCCTGTCTTTTGGAAAGTTCAGCAGTCACTTTTCCGTGAGTTCTGCATGTCCATTTCATGTAGCATACCAAAAAGCAGTTCAGGCAAGAGCAGTTTTTTTTGTACAAATGGCTAGCCTTGTCACACTGAAGACAAATCCTATAATGACTTTCTTCAGTGACCATCAACCTCTCAAAAGTAGTTGTTGCTGCCAGAAACAGACAAGTCTCACCGTCAAGAAAAGTCTAAATTCTTCAAACATTTTAATTGCCATATTCTATTGATCTTTGAAGTGTTGAAGATTATCTATCTATCCTAAATATATCTCTGTATATCTAGAAAACCTAAATAACATGACTACAAGTTTGACTATCATATCTATCTATTAATCCATAATTTTAAATTATATATTACATTTTTAAATCAGCTGCAAAACACAATACCTTAAACAAGAGTATAAATATACATATAACAAAATTCTATCTTTGTGAGTCTAAAGTTTTATTTTACATTTATCTCTTAGCATAACTAAGAAAAACTATAATTACAACTATCTAGTCTTCAACTCCATCTAAGACCCCAGAAAGAAATAATATTACCTAAGTAAGCAGGAAGTGTGCATTATAAGCAACTTCCAAATTTCTATAATTAACAGGAACATCTTAATGCCTGAACAGTCACCCAAAGTTATTTTGTAATGTTGTGACATCTTCATCCTATACCACATAATATCTAACAGACTTTTCAGTGAAGCAGGAAATTTGAAAATCTGTTCTGCCTTGTACTGTCAAAGTTCACCAGTTGCTTTTTTATGTGATCTGCAAAATGTCTGACAGTTTCTTCTGTGAAGCAGGAACTTTGATGGACCATCCCATCTTTTGGAAAGTTCAGCAGTCATTTTTTTTGTGGGTCCTGCAAGTCCAGGTCATACAGCATACAAGAAAGCATTCCAGGAAAGAGCAGTTTCTTGTCCAAATGGTTAGTCCTGTCACACTGAAGGCAAATTCTGTAATGAGTTTCTTCAATGCTGTCAACCTCTCTGACATAATTGGTACTGCCAGAAGCAGACATGTCACACTGTTGAAATAAGTCTAACCTTTTAAATGCCATTTTCTGTAGGTCTTTGAAGTATTGAAGATTGTCTATCTAACTGAAACATATCCCTGTATTTCTAGTGTACCTAACATTACTAAAAGTTATAGATTACTATTAATCTGTATTTCATAATTATACACTACATTTTTAAATAAGAGTATAAATATTATACACACATATGGTGTAACAAAATTGACCTTAAATTTGTATCAATAGACTAAAATCCATACCAATGAAAAGTATTCATTTCTATATCATATCCTTTCTTTTTTCTTTTCTTTTCTTTTATTTTTATTAAAAATTTCTACCTCCTCCCCACCTCCCTTTTCCCTCCCCCTACCCCCACTCCCCACACCCTACTCCCCTCCTCCTCCCTCTCAAGTCTGAAGAGCAGTCAGGGTTCCCTGCCCTGTGGGCAGTCCAAGGTCCTCCCCCCTCCATCCAGGTCTAGGAAGGTGAACATCCAAACTGCCTAGGCTCCCACAAAGCCAGACCATGAAGTAGGATCAAAACCCAGTGCCATTGTCCTTGGCTTCTCAGCAGCCCTCATATCCTTTCTTTTTAAAAAAATAATTGACTAGGAATATTTAATCATCTATATACAATCACTTTTAAATAAAAATGAACATTTACAAACAATAATTTTGAGAATTTGGGCATATTGTTCACCAAAATGCTTGCTGCTGTTTGATGGATGAAATAATTTAAGGTTAATGGGGACCTTATGGGAACATTTAGTTACATCAAACCACATTATCCTGGAAGGAATCCATAGTATCCCATCCTCTGCAGCAACAAAAGAAGAACCTCTTTTCCAAAGTATATGTACTTAGGATCAAACTTTGAAGTCAAAATACATTTAAAATATATATGATGGTTTATCTTAGCAAGTCCCAGAATCAAATAGCTCTTCGCAGTCAAAACATTCAAAGAATACATAATAATATGCATTGTCCAGACTGTATATTTTCATCTTTTTATGACCAATTATTATTTTTTATTCTATTTTTCCTTTAAGAATCTTAGTTTAATATCTTTACATTACTTTTTCTATCTATGACTCTCTCTACCTTTTATCCTCTCTGTCTTAAGCCCATGCACATTTATCAAACTTATTGTGTGTCCCACTTAGAGGACTTTTTGTTTGTCTGAATCTCTCTTTACTGTGTATCTGTTTCTTCTCTGACCAGGAGAATTTTTTAAAATGCTAAACCGGCATGGTTAGGACTAACACTGCAGCTTTGCCTGTTGACTCTGCCCCATCCAACATGGCAAAGGTATGTTCACTGCCTCTGTAACCCATGTTCATTACCCCAGCTACTGGAGTTTTGAGAGAAAAATGAACTTGATGACAGAAAGGCAGGAAATGAATAGGTTTCTCATTTAAAATATTTTAAAGTTTTTTCTGAGATATTTATCTTAGTCAAGGCTTCTATTGCTATGAATAGAGAGCATGATCATGGGAACTAAAAAGAAACACATTTACTAGTTTAAATTCACATTCACAGTGGGGAGCTTGGTGGTATACATGCAGACATGCTATTAGAGAGGTAGCTGAGAATTCTACATCTGGATTCACAAGGAGCAGGAAGGGAGTGAGATACTGTCCCTGAAGTGAATATCTGAGGCACCAAAACCAACCCTTAGTGACACACTTCCTCCAACAAGGCTGCACCCAGTCCAACAAAATCACATTTCCTAATAGAGCCACTCCCTATGGGCCTGTGGTGGCAATTTTCATTCAAACCACCATAATATTGTTTTGTCTTATCTTTATAAGTGAATAACCCATATTAAACTAAATAACACCAGCCCACTTTGGTCATCTCACTCAGCTTGTCTTAGATTTACCACATCCAATGTCCAGATTTTACTCAAGGCATTCATCTTGTGCTATGATCCACTTTGATGAATTTCTTGTGTAGTCAATATACACAATCCCTAAACCCCAGGATCAGTCCTGATGGCGTATGTGTTGCATTGACCCAGTCTCATCAATTTTACCTTTGCTCTTTCTAAACCCTAAGCTTTTCTTAGTAGAACATCATACATGGAATTTCGCAATCACTAGGTTTGATTCTAATTGTGCATCTTGTGAATCACAATTGTTACTCCTTCACTGATCTGTTAATATTTTGTTTGTGTTCATACAAGTAAAGCTTGCTTGGAGATCAGTGTGTGCAGCAAGCCACTAGTTAACCATAGAGATCTGGGGGTTTGTAAAGTCAGGAGATGATAAGGCAGGGTAGAGAACCTCAGCCCTTTTCAGAATTCATAGAGGTAAGAACTCTAATTACTGGCTGATCTGCTTCTTTGATCTTTTAAATTTCACCCACTAGTATCTGACTCAGGGTTTTCATTATTAAGACTAGTTAGGATTGTGCTTCACTGATCCTAACCCAGTGTTTTGTCACTCTTAGCTCATTCTGTGTAGCAATCCAATATGATTATTCTCTCTATACCTCATCTCCCTACACCATATCCATGCCAAGGGCCTTACCTGGTAAACATATGGAATCTTTGATACCTGTAGACAGAGGCTGCTTGTTCTGTCACAGATGTCAAGACCATGAAATAATTACTCAGGAACCATATTATTTGCAATACTGTTAGGCCAATAGATGAAGTGTATTTCTAGCTTACTCTTATATCTTAAAATAACCCATTTCTATTATTTTATATATTTCCATGAGGCTCATGGCCAAGCATCGAGGTTCTGTCTGGCATCTTGTGTCTTTCTCCTCTTGTGGATCCATGATTTGTTCCTGACTCCACCTACTTTCTCCTCCTATATCTGTTTGGAAGTCCCACCTTGCCCAATTCTGCTAAACCACTGGACAAAACACATTTATTCATTAACCAATAAAAGCAGCACATTGACAGAAGGAGTTCCCATAATATTTACCCTTTTCTGTTTAAATAAGAAGGAATATTTTAACTTTAACATATAACAAGACGGGTGTCAAACAAGAATTACAGTTACAACATTTATATATAATTTATCTTTTATCATAATTAAGAGAAACTATAATTATAACTATCCATTCTTCAACTCCATCAAAGACCCCAGAAGAATATAATATTACCTAAGTTAACAGGGAGTGCATTGTATGCAACTTCCAAAACCCTAGAATTGACAGAGACATCTCACTGTCTGGACAATTGCCCAAAGATCTTCTGTAATGTTGGTGTGCCCATCTTCAGCCTACAGAGCCATAGTATATGGCAGACTTTTCCATGAAGCAGTGAATTTCAAAGACGTTTCTACCTATATGATCAGTTTATCAGTCACTTTCTTCTGTGTCCTGCAGAATGTCTGTGTCTGGCAGACCCTTTTATGAAGCAGGAACCCCAAAGGACCATCTCACCTTTATACAACTTTGGCAGTCTTTTTTCTTGGGGTTCTGCATGTCCATTTCATACAGCATAGCATCAAGCAGTTCAGACAAGAGCAGTTCCTTGCACAAATTGCTAAGCTGCTCCATAAAGAGCCTCTTCAATGCCCATCATCCTCTTGAAGTAGATTGGGGCTGCCAGGAGTAAATGTGTCTCATAGTCATGAAAAGTCTGAAGTTCTTTTTCTTTCTATTGATTTTATTAAGCTATATATTTTTCTCTTCTCCCTTCTCTTATTTTCCCCTCCCCTTCAACCTTCTCCCATGGTTCCCATGCTCCCAATGTACCCAGGAGATATTGTCTTTTTCTACTTCCCATGTACATTAGATCCATGTATGTCTCTCATAGGATACTCATTGTTGTCTAGGTTCTCTGGGATTGTAAATTGTAGGCTGATTTGCTTTATGTCTAAAAGCCACTTATGAGTGAGTACATATGATATTTGTCTCTCTGAGTCTGGGTTACTTCACTCAATATGATGTTTTCTATTAATTAATTATTAAATAATTCTATGTTATCCATTTGCCTGCAAATTTCAAGATGTCATTATTTTTGTTGTTGTGTAGTGCTAAATTATGTAAATATATCACATTTTCCTTATACATTCTTCAGTCGAGGGGCATTTAGGTTATTTCCAGGTTCTGGCTATGACAAACAATGCTGCTATGAACATAGTTGAGCATTTGTCTTTGTGGTACAATTGAGCATCCTTTGAGTATATAACCAAAAGTGGTATTGCTGGGTCTTGAGGGAGGTTGTTTCCAAATTTTCACCATAAATCACCATACAGATATCCAAAGGGGCTGTACCAATTTGTACTTCCACCAGCAATGCAGGATTATTCCCTGTACACAATATCTCTCTAGCATAAGACGTCATCAGTGTTTTTAATCTTGGCAATTCTTATAGGTGTAAGATAGAATCTGAGTTGTTTTGATTTGCATTTCTCTGATGACTAAGGATGTTGAACATTTTCTTAAGTGTCTTTCAGCCATTTTAGATTCCTCTGTTTAGAGTTCTCTGTTTAGGTATGTACTCCATTTTTTTTATTAGATTATTTGTTCTTTGGATGACCAATTTCTTGACTTCTTTGTATATTTTGGAGATCAGTCCTCGTTCTGTTGTGGGGATTGTGAATATCTTTTTCCATTCTGTAGGGTGCTGTTTTGTCTTGTTGACTGTGTGCTTTGCTTTACAGAAGATTTTCAGTTTCAGGAGGTCCCATTTATTAATTGCTTCTCTCAGTGTTTGTGCTATTGGGATTATATATTAGGAAGTAGCCTCCTATGCCAATGTGTTCAACTGTACTTCCCACTTTCTCTTCTTTAAGGTTCAGTGTGGTTGGCTTTATGTTGAGGTCTTTGATCTATTTGGATTTGAGTTTAGTGCATGGTTATAAATATGGATTATTTTCATTCTTTTACATTTAAACAAGAAGATGTAAATATTGTACAATGAAACTCTAAAACACCATAGAAGGATATTGAAGAAACCATTAGAACATAGAATAACAAAAAACTAAAAACTCCCATACTTATGAATCAACAGAATTAAGTAAAAATTACCTTTTCACCAAAACAAAACAACAGATTCATTTCAAACCTAGTAAAAATATATAAGACATTTTTTTATAGAAGCAGAACAATTCTAAAATGTATATCAAATTACCAGGTGGTGGGAATCATGTGGCTTCTTTGGAACGAGGCCTGAAAATAGCATAGATCGCTCTCCTGTCACAAGACCATGGAGTCTCTGACTTACTTGGAAAATAGTTGTAGATAGTTTGCTGCATAATACCAGGCATGACATCTGGAGCATATGTGCTACATGTTCTCCTTGCTTTCACTATCATAGCCATAGTGTTGGCCTCAATGATTCACAGTAGCTCATGAAATTACATATTTAATTTAATTAATTAATAAATTACATAACTGTTCTGAAAACAATGACTTTAACCACAAGAGTCTTTGAGATATATTATTAAATAAATGCTATCAGAAGTTAATAGGAAGATTCTACGAAAGGGGAATGAAACAGAATCATAGAAACCCACATTTCCTTCATTTTTTAATAGCTGTACCAATACACTATGAAGTTAAGAGAGATGAACTATTGTTGGAATTTAGTTTAATAGTCAATTTGTGGGCAAGATTGGCTCAGTGGGCAAGGTCTTCTCTGGAGATATGTGAGCTGATAAACTCCAGGGGTAAGTGTCAGAGGTTCTCTTAGACTGTAGAGGGCTTTCTGGAAGTGACAGTTTGGTGACCTTCCCTGGACCTCTCCACCATCTTTGGGAACAAAAGGATCAGCAGCTGGAAGAACAGCAGCATTGCAGCTTCATTCTTTATTGTGAGTGTACTTTGTATTTTGCACCTGTTTAATAAACCTGCTTTAATCACATATTAGCTGGTGTCCCATGTTGGGTACCATTTGTAAATGGAAGTTTCACTTTCTGCCTGTCTCAAAACCACTTCTAAATTATTGCTCAGAGGGTTAGTTTTAATCACAGAATGTTTCGTCTATAGATCAGGTTTATTACTACATAGCTCTTACAATTAAATTAACCAATTTCTATTCATCTATACATCACCATTTGGCCCACAACTTACCAGTTCTTTGACATCTTGTCCCTTGGGTGGCTGGCTCACATCTCCCCCAGACTCTGTCATTCTCCTCTCTGTATTTTCAGTTTGGCTTTCCCACCTTTCCTTATTCTGCATTATGATAGGCCAAAGTAATTCCTTTATTAACCAATGAGAGGAATACGTATTCTCAGAATACAAAAGGGTTATCCCACATTAATAGACAAAAGAACAAGTAATAAACAGTGGCAACTATTAAGAGTAAATTTCCCAATAGATTTATTAATTTAAGTATTTCCATGCCTTCTTAAAACCGAGGGCAAGCAGGACCCAAGTTTTGGTCCTATCATGGGTGCTTGTGAAGGGGGAAATGGGGGGGGGCAGCCATGATAAGCTAAGTATAGGCAGGTCACTCAAAGAAAGTTCTTTACTTCCAACCATTATCACCTTCCAGAGTAGAACTCAGCCACTGATAAATTTAAATGGAGACTGGGTCTCAGTAATTTAACTTGAGACAATGCCTGGTTTCAGGAGGAACCACAAGCTGAGATTACAAGCACCACCCAAGAACAGACCATTCAAAGGAAATGCCTAGCACTGCAGCCACTATAGATAGAAACACCTGCCAGAACACACTCACCCGGACACCCCTAGACAAATGTCAGCCAATCAGGTTTCCTAAAACCTCAGAAATTCCTCACCACACCTTTACTACTATGAAAACCAAATTCTAACTGAGCTTGAGGCTCTCTAGTTATTTCAATACATTGGACATGCAGAGAGACTGAGTTTGGAAATTTGATTAAAATAAAGGTTCTTTAAAAAAAAGAGTAAGTTTCCAAGTTACATTACTCATAGGATGAAAGGAAATGCTGGTATATCACTACAGCAGTAGTATAGAATATAGAATTGTTTGATCCAGCTTTGACTAGTGAGTTGATCATGAGAATCCAGACCCTATCAGATATAAATATTGACCACTAAAGACAAAACTATCTCTCACCCTGCATGAAACTGTAACTGCATATGAGGTCAACTGGGCACATTGTTCTATGTGTAGGTGTGTCCAGTTAGAAAACTTTCTTTGTGACTTGCAACACTCTTCATGCTTCCAACAGTAGAGATGTAGATTAAAATGTAATGACTACTGGTAAGAAAGTTTGGGTAAGCTGGCCTGTGGTGGTGCACACCTTTAATCCCAGCACTCGGGAGGTAGAGGCAGGAGGATCTTTGTGAGTTTGAGACCAACCTGGTCTATAAGAGCTAGTTCCAGGACAAGCACCAAAGCTACAGAGAAACCCTGTCTCAAAATACTGAAAAAAGGTAGGAACAAACTGGAAAATATTTTAATTTATTTTAGAAACTTAGAAAGCAAACACTGATTTTCAAATTGCTAATGCAAATCATTGAAACTGTATAAATAAAGACGGCTTACGCTATCCATGGCTACTTCTTTGAACAAAAAGCAATGGTCACAAGTTCTTCATGGCGCCAACTTCACATATCCATCACAGATCATTAAACTCATCTGGATAAAAGTTTACAATAACAAAGGATTCAGGACAGCCAAAGTAATACTGAGCAAAAGTATTTAAAAAAATCAAATAACATTAAAGGGCAATAGTAAAAAAGTTAAGCATTTTTCTGGCATAAAAGAGACACAAAGACTAATAGAACAAAATCAAAGACTGAAATATGAGCCAATGAAATTAAAGCTGAAAGAATAACAAACAAATTTTTCCAGGAAAACTGCATGTCCATGTGTCAAATAAAGAGAGTAAACCAATATCTATCACTTTCCACAAAAATAACTTCAAATTGATCAAATACTTCATTTTGAAACCTAAAATACTGAGACGGATAAAAAAAAACATAGTTCCTATCCTATAAGTTATAGGTTGAGAAAGTAATTTCCTGTATAGAACTCCATTTGCCTAGGAAATGATGCCAACAATTGAGAAGTGGAACCTCATAAAACCAAAAAGTTTTATTACAGCTAATAAAACAATATGACAAGTGAAGAAAAAGCCTGCAGAGTGAGAGACAATCTTTGGCAACTGTATATTTGAAAGAGGATTAATATCCAGAGTATATAAAGAACTCAAAAATGAAAAAGCTGAGAAAACAAAATGACCATTCAGAAACTAGTCTTGGGCGATCAGAGAGTTCTCAAAAGAAAAAGAATAAAAATTGTCATACTGATTTCCAAAGTAACATACAAGTAGCATGCACTCTCCTCAGCAGTGGGAGAGTGATTCCCCTGACTCCACATATTCTCCAAGATAAGTTTTCCTCAGTATTTGATTTTAGCCATTCTCACAGGTATACCATGGTATCTCAGATTTATTTTGATTTGCATTTCCCTGATGATTAAAGATGTTGAGCAATTTCTTAAATGTCTTTTTGCCATTTGAGATTTTCTGCTGAAAATTCTGTTTAATCTCTGTACACATTTTTAAATTAGATTATTTTGTAATTTGAAGTCTATCTCCTTGAGTTCTTTATAAATTTTGTAGATCAGCCCTCTGTCAGATATGGAGTTGTTGAGGATCTTTTCTCAAACTTGTACAGATACTTTGAAAATCAATATGGCAGTTTCTCAGAAAATTGGGAATCAACCTCCTCAAGACTAAGTGATACTATTCCTGGGCACAAGAACATTTGCTTTAAAATGTTCATAAAAACATTATTTGTGGTAGCTGGAAAACAACCTAGATGCCCCTCAACTGAAAAATAGAAAAAGAAAATGTGTTACATTTACATAATGGAGAATTATTTAGTTGTAGAAAACAATGACATCATAAAATTTGCAGGCAAATTGATGGAACTACAAAAATCATCCTGATTGAGGTAACCCATACTCAGAAAGGTGAACACTGTATGTGCTCACTCAAGTGGACATTAGATATAAATCAATGGATAAACAGACTATAAGCCACGGTTCCAGAGAAACTAAGTAACAAGCATGGATTGCTACCTGATGTACCATGGTCATGAACTTTCCAAATACGTCAATGCTGCCATTGCCACTACCAAGGCCAATGCAGTATTCAGTTTTTGGTCTGGTATCCCACTGGCTTCAAGTTGGAGTTAGTTGTCAGTCTCCTTCTTTGTACAAGCTGGAGACTGGGCCAAGGTCCAGAGAGCTGTGTCCATGCTGAGCCACACAACCATCACTGAGGCCAGGGCTCACCTAGATCACAAGTTTGATATGATGTATGCCAAGAATACCATTGTGTACTGGTATGTGGGTGAAAGTATGAAGGAGGGAGAGTTTTCTGAGGCCCATGAAGACATGATTGCCCTAGAGAAGGAGTAAGAGGAAGTTCGTTTGGATTCTCTTGAAGGAGAGAGTGAGAAGGAAGGAAAGGAGTACTATTCTATTCTTCCAGACCCTGGATCATGACAAACTCCCAGAATTCAGATTCAATAGTAGTTGACATGAACTGATGCTTTTAATTGTGTTATCTTCATTCTGTGATCATGTCTTCTCCATCTGTCCCTGTATTTTTGACAATAAATACAGTTAAGTGTGTGGGCAATGGGAGCTCTCATTTATTGTCGGTGGGACTGCAAACTTCTCCAGCTACTCTGGAAGTAAGTGTGGAGTAATCTCAAAATATTACCAACAAACCTACCAAGCTACACTATTCCTTGGCACATGTCCAAAGGTATCTACATCCAACAATACAGATGCTTACTAATCTATGTTCATTGCTACTCTATTCACAAGAGCAAGCAAATATAAACAACTTAAATATCCTTCAATAGATTAATGGATAATGAAAATGCCATAAGCATGTACAATGCAACACTATTCAACTATAAAGAAAGTGGAAATAATAAAATTTAGGGTAAATGAGTGTAACTAAAAAAGTTTAAGAGAGTAAGTGAGGTTTATTAGTCAAGGTTCTCTATAGAAATGGAATTTATAGAATGAATCTTTTTATACATGTATATGTGCGTATCTGTGTCTTTATATACACACATACATTTTTAAGTCATTTATTGGAATGACTTACAGGCTACAGCCCACATAATAACAAACAATGACTAGTTAATCCAGTCAATGACTAATCCAATAAAGTCCAAGAATCCAGTAATTTCTCAGTCTACAAGGTTACAGCACAGTGCAGGAAGCCACCACTTTGAAACATCACATTTTTTCCTGCTACCACTGAATCAGGAAAGCCTCTTTTTAAAGGAGCTGCAGAATGCTGTCAGCAAGTAGAGCCCATTTTAAAAAATGCAGCTAAAGTTTGTTTTTTGGTGTCTAGAATTCTTTCCAACCCCTCTCAGGTTTTATGTGGATTTATCTAGCACACATTGGAGCACCGAACTGTAGTAGGATAATGGTTTGCTTTTGTGTTTGTATAGGCAGATAAATCACAATTGAATTTTCTTTGGTTTCCTGGCAGTCTTCATATTTGAGTACCTGATAGACACTTTAGAACCTAATAAAATGAACAGTCTCAACTGTGTCAAAGAGAAGAAAAAACATAGGACAACGATCCCTGCTTCTTACCCCACCTCATACAACTCTGACAGAGGGTATCTATTTTGGAAAAAGTTGACTCATCACAAATATGAGATATGAAAAATTCATCTGGCAAATTTGAAATACAAGTCTTGAAGCTTTCTACATCTATAGTGTAGTTTAAGTCAGCCTATTAAAGTTAGATACAAGTAGAAGGAGTTAAAAGCTGGAACCAAGATTTCAAGGTGGACAACACAGTTTAAACTAAATAACTGAAGTTATATTGGCATATTTGCAGAAACTACAGCATCTGCAGACAACTTGTATCACTTCTGGACAGAAAGAATTGAACCATAGTTACTTCACCTGTTGTAATTGGAGCAGCGGAGCTGCATCCCCAGCACCCGGCCGCCTGCACGGCTAGCTTTATACCCGAAATAATTACACGGAAACTGTATTCTTTTAAACACTGCCTGGCCCCATTAGTTTCAGCCTCTTATTGGCTAGCTCTTACATATTGATCTAACCCATTTCTATTAATCTTTGTAGCCCACAAGCTGGCTTACCAGGAAAGATCTTAACCTGCGTCTGTCTGGAGTGGGACAATCATGGTGACTCTCTGACTCAGCTTCTTTCTCCCAGCCCTGTGTTCTGTTTACTCCACCCACTTAAGGGTTGGCCTATCAAGGGGCCTAGGCAGTTTCTTTATTAATAAGAAATCACTCCCACATCATTCACCTTAATATGAGTGAAACTTCCTTTTTGCCTTACATTGGTTTTCTTATGACATTTGTTATCAGTCTAAAGTATGACCATTTAGCAAGAAACCTAGCCTGTGTTTTTACTTATAACTCTAACTTGCTATTTATCATTCAATAAGACTTAGTCCTACCACATTCAAGTCCTGGCTACCTACCTCTGTGATTGCATTTGACTTCTGTGATTGCAATTGACTTCTTATTCAGCATAAGTTTCTATAGGAAAAAGAAACTCAGTGTCATATTTGCAATTTTACAGTAGCTAAAAGTCTCACTAGATTTACAAACTATAATTGCATTGTTAAAGTATAGCATCATAAAAAGCAGGTGGAGACTTCCATATAAAGTTTGACAGTGCTTGTCTTAATTGATTAGGTAGGTTTCAGAATAATAATAAGAAATATTGATAAACTTCTGAGAAATGGAAAAAAAGAAGGGGGTATGATATGGGAAGTATCATTTATTGGAGGGTTACAATGAGTTAG
>NC_022016.1:13527891-13530098 GCF_000317375.1 Microtus ochrogaster
TTTTGTTTTTTTTTTTTTTTAACAATTATCTCTCTCTCTCTCTCTCTCTTCCCCTCTCTCCTGGGCAAACCTCTCCCAGCCTTTAAGTAGGCATGGGCTGCCAACCCCAAACTGCCAGGTGGGCACTGCCCATAGGTACACGCATATGCAGGCAGCTGATAATCATTGCGTGATCATAGCATAGGTCAGTCCTTAGCCATCTCAGGAGTTGATTATACATCTCCATCAGATGTGACACCACGCTGCTCGCTACAGAATATCATGGGTTTTGCAAAACAAATCCATAAATATAATAGGATTTATTAATGTCAAGCTCTCAAGATTGCTAAGAGGAATCATTAAATATCTTCCTCATTCTCAAAGACCACTAATTGAGATTGAATAGAGATGAGCTTTACAAAAAGAAGTTTTAGGTACCACCAAAAAAAAAATGCAGTCTGTAGACTTGGCTATGTTACTCAGAGCTTCTGAAAGATGGGGTAGCATAATAAAATTCAGTGGGATGTATCAAGAAATCAATTGTGCCAGTCATCAAAAGATACCATACCAAAGACAAAATGGATGCCAGTAGCAGTTTAAAAATCAGGACCCTAGACATAGTAAAGCAGATTGGGTGGAAAGAAAGGAATGGGGTCCTTTTGTCTGCAAGGTCCCTGGCCAGCAAGTGGCCCTGATCCCATATCAGGAGATCCATACATCTGGAGGGGTGAGTGTGTGGCCGAGACGCCCTGGAAAGGGAGCACAGGCACCCTCCAATCCCCTAAACTTTCTGTCCATTCAGTGGGGGCGTCTCCCTGGCTACTGCCTTTCTCTTCTTATCCCATCCAAGCTTACTCCCAATCACCCCTTTCTATCTATGGGGTCATAGGATCCCCCAACTCAGCCAGCTTCAGGGCTGAGGGTCGGGGGACAAAATAGTGAGTGCAACTGCTGCAGGAGGTTCTTTGTTCCACTGAGACTGCACCCAGCAAGCCTGCCCTTTTGTCTGTGAGGCCCCTGGTCAGCAAGTGGCCCTAATCCTGTACCAAAAGTTCCATCTGAAGTGGTAAGTAAGTGCCAGACCGGCCCGCAAGACATCCCAAGAACACAGTTACACCCCAGTCCCCTAAACTTTCTTGCCATTCAGCAGGGCTTCTCCCTGGTACTGCCTTTCTCTACTTACCCCATCCCAGCTTGCTGCTCAAGTATTTCTTTCCATCTCTGGGGTCCTTAGATACACCACGACAGCCTACTTCAGGGTAGAGAGGTCCTACGAGAGGGCAGACCAAGAAAAACCCCTAATCAAACAGATAGCCACAGCAAAGATTGGACCAAGCTGCCAAGACTCTCCTAACAGCATTTGAAGATAGAGATGGGCAGGTACCAATGCAAGAATTCCTCCAACAATCTGAAAAGAAACATGATAACACCAGAATCCAGTGGACATACAACAGGAAGACTAAAACCCGCTAATCCAGAAGAAGTAGAAGAAATAGACTTTAAACGCAACATTATGAAAGTGTTAGAGAACATAAAACAGAATGTGAAAAATTCCTTTAAACAAATGGATGAGAAGACTACCGAAAAGTTAGAAGAAATGAATAAATCCCTCAAAGATATCTAAGAAAACCAAGAAAAAGCAATCAAACAGGTAAGGGAAACAGTTCAAGACTTGAAAACTGAAAAGAAAACAATGAAGAAAACAAAAACTGAGAGATGGCAGGGTATGGAAAATCTGAATAAATAAACAGAGACTACAAAGGCAAGGATAACCAACAGAATATAAGAAATAGAAGAAAGAATCTCAGATGCTGAAGATACTATAGAGGAAATAAACACAATGATCAAAGAAAACAGCAAATCCAACAAATTCTTAACAAAAACATCCAGGAAATCTGGGACACCATGAAGAGACCAAACCTAAGAATAGTAGCGGTAGAAGAAAGAGAAGAATTACAGCTCAAAGGTGCAGAAAATATATTCAACAAAATTATAGAAGAACACTTTCTCAACATAAAGAAGGATATGCCTATCAAGGTACAAGAAACATAGAGAACACTAAATAAGACTGGATAAAAAAAAACACCTCCCTTTGCCATATAATAATCAAAACACAAGACATACAGAATAAAGAATATTAAGAGCTGCAAAGGAAAAAGGTCAAGTAACATATAAAGGTAAACCTATCAGAATTACACCTGACTTCTCTATGGAAACCATGAAAGTTA
>NC_022016.1:13534254-13535237 GCF_000317375.1 Microtus ochrogaster
AGATTGTTTTAATGCAGAATTTTACCAGAACTTCCAATAAGAGCTAATACCTGTACTCCTTAATGTGTTTCACATAATAGAAACAGAAGAGTCATTGCCAAACTCCTTTCATGAAGCTACAGTTACCCTGATACCAAAACCACACAAAGACTCAACCAAGAAAGAGAACTACCAACCAATCTCACTCATGTACATCGATGCAAAAATTCTCAGTAAAATACTGGCAAACCAAATCCAAGAACACATCAAAGAAGTTATCCAATACGAACAAATAGGATTCATCCCAGAGATTAAGGGCTGGTTCAACATATGAAAATCTATCAATGTAATCCATCATAAAAATAAACTGAAAGAAAAAAGCATATGATCATTTCATCTGATGCTGAAAAAGCATTTGAAACAATTCAACACCCTTTTGTGATAAAGGTCTTAGAGAGGTTAGAGATACAAGGATATCTAAATATAATATAATAAAATATATACAGCAATCCAACAGTTAATATCAAATTAAGTGGAGAGAACCTCAAAGCCATTCCACTAAAATCAGGAACAAGACAAAGCTGTCCACTCTCACCATATCTTGTTAACATGGTGCATGAAGGTCTAGCAATAGCAATAAGACAACATAAGGAGAACAAGGGTGTTCAAATCGAAAGGAAAAATTCAAACTTTTGTTACATGAAGATGATATAATAGTGTATATCAGTGACCACAAACACTCCACCAAAGAACTCCTACAGCTGATAAATACCTTCAGTGATGTGGCAGGATACAAGATAAACTCAAAAAAATCAGTAGCCCTCCTAAACACAAAGGATAGAGAAACAGAGAACAAATCAGAGAAACTTCACCTTTTATAATAGCCACAAATAGTATAAAGTATATAGGGGTAATGTAGTAATTAGAGCAGCTGGGCTTCCTCCTGCCACCCAGCTAGCTTTACCCAAAATAATTACATGGAAACTGTATTCTTTTAAACACTG
>NC_022016.1:13537371-13541462 GCF_000317375.1 Microtus ochrogaster
AAAAGTTGGGAGCATGGGGGTGGGGATAGGGGTAGGGGTTGGGTTGGGGGGTAGCAAGAGACGAGGAGAGAGAAGGGAGAATGGAAAGAATTGGAAGAGCTTGGGGGAATGGGAGGGTGGAGACGGAGGAAGGGCAGATATAGGAGCAGGGAAGAAGATATCTACATTAAGGGAGCCATTTTAGGGTTGGCAAGAAACTAGGCTCTAGAGGGGATCTCAGGTGTCCACAGGGATGTCCCTAGCTAGGTCCTTGGGCAGCAGAGGAGATGGTGCCTTAACTGTCCTTGCCCCACTATCACACTGATGACTCTCTCGAATATCAGCATAGAATCTTCATCCTGTAATGGCTGGAGATAGAGACAGAGACCCTCATCAGAGCAGCGTACTTAGCTCCCAAGGTCTAGTTGAAGTGCAGAAGGAGGGAGAAGACAAGCAAGGAAGTAAGAACCATGAGGTCCACCCACTGAGGCAGTGTGCCTGTTCTAAAGAGAGCTTACCAAATCCAGTTGGGCTGGGATTGAAGAAGCATGTGATCAAACCGGCCTCTATGAATGTGGTTGACAATGGGGGCTGACTTGGAAGCCATTGATAAAGGCACTACGATTTGTTTCTACTACATGTCCTGGCTTTTTGGGACCCTAGTCTATTTAGATGCATAGCTTCTTAGGCCTAGATGTAGTGGGGGAGTTCCCACAGGGCAGGGTTCCCTGCCCTCTCTAAAGAAAGGAGGGGGAGGGAGGAAGGGTAGTGGGTGAGGGAGAGGGGAATGGCAGGAGGGAAGGAAGTGTAAATTTTTGAATGGAATAATAAAAAAAGAAAGGAATGGGTTGACCCTTGTATTGCATATTGTTTTGATTCTCAAGGAACATAGTATTTTGTATTACATCCATTTTTCCTTTTACATCAAGGGGCAAGTTTTTAATTACATTCTCAGTGTTGATTGTTCCATTCTCCTCTGTACTCATTCTCCATGACACTCATATGACAGTTGCTGACTAAAGGTCAGGAAATAATGATCCCCAAAGAAACATCACATGATGAAGGGTGATCTTATCTGGTACTTGGATACCCTAAGTCACTAGAGATCTCAGTCAACAATAGATTTAATATGTTTCTGCTAAAGTAACCTAAAGTGTAAGATCATATGGCCTAAAATGAACAAGATCACATGGCCAAATCATATAACAAGATCAAATAGCATTCCATTGTCTCTGATCAGGCTCAGAGTTGTGTCTGTGTTCTAAGGAGGGATATCCTCACCAAGTTTGTACTTGGGAATACTTCTGAATCTGAACCTGTTTGAGCAGGAATGGCAGACACCTTTGAAACTACTACATGAGATTTCAAACTGATGTGGGCTAGCCTGGGTCAGGCTTTGGATTCCATTAACCTGAGCTAATGTGCTTGCTATTTCCTGAACACATGGTCCCCTGGTAAGTTTCTACTACTCTCTGTTTCTTAGTTTACATTTAGTAAAGATATTTTCTTTAGTATTACCTTGTTTTGATTTTTTGAAAATATCACATTGTTCTTTTTTCTATTTTTTCCTCCAACCTCTGTCATGTACTTCCTTTGCTCTTTCTCATAGTCATTATAGATACAAATATATGTGTGTATCCATATATATGATCTGTATGTATATACATATACTTATATATGTATTAATGTATATATTGCATATACATATAATTTGTATGCATATTATTAAATGCATAAATAAAGCTAGCTTAATCCATATAGGGTTTCTTCTATGTATTGTTTTCAGAGATGACCATGTGGTTATTATATAACCAGTTGGAAGGACTTTCCCTGAGGAGCACTATTTCTCCAGTTCTCATTATTCCTTAGGTGCCTGTTGTTCTTCTTCTAGGGTTGAGGGCTCTTGAGTTTTCCCACTCAATGTTAGCATGTCTACTGGTATTAACTTATTCAGGTCTTCTTTTCACTATCATGTGAATAAGTCTTCATTTGTGGAGGTTCTCTAATATTTCTAGACACAGCAACCTTCCTATTTCTCTGGGTCTTACAGCCTTACTACCCTCTTCTCAACAATCATATATGATCTTTAGGATCAGGAGATGTGCTTTAGTTGCATCTCTACAACTTTGCATTTGGGTCAGCTATGTTTTTTTTTCTGTTTATTGCAAAGGGAAGTAACTTTGGTCAAGAGTAAGAGCTATATGTATTTATGGTATGAGGATAAATGTTTAGAAAGTAGTCAGTATTATACTGATTAGTAAACTGGCAGTTATTGGTTCTCCTCCAAGGCCAATGATTTTCCTAGCCTTACACAGTTGAATATGTTTACAGCATCATGCCTGATTTCCTTTTTGCTGAGTTGGTCTTAAGTGCAATTAGTGAGCCAGTTGGTTACTAACAAGGTATCTGAGCACCATGAAGTTTTATAATGCCATATTTTTCACTGTTGAGGTTCATAGGTTTCACTGATAGGATACTTCCTTGGAAGCTTTCATGACATGTGGTGGTATCATAAAAGCTAGCCAGTATGGATAAAGTTTCCACATCGACTATAACCCAAATCCTTTGGGTCTCATGCCTAAAGTGCACAGAGATCCTAGGAAAAATGATTTACTTTAACCTATTCCTTTAGGAGACACCCAAGGGAAACAGCAGTCAACTATCATGTTTTCAGAATTTCTTATCTTGACCAACAATTCATATCATACTTGGTGAATCAAGGGGAAAGGATCACAGCAGCCTAGATAGGAACATTTTATTTAAACTATATGCAATTATATATTTTACTGACTAGTTTTGTGTTAATTTGACACAGATAGAGTCATCAGAGTGGAGGGATCCTCAATAGAGAAAATGCCTCCATAAGATTTGCCTATAGGAAAGCTGGTAGGGCATTTTGAAAATACTGATTTATGGAGGAAGGCCCAGTCCATGATCAAGTCATCTTACTCACAAGGCTGGTGGTCCAGCATACTATAAGAAGACATTCTGGACAAGCCATGAGAAGCAGTCTAGTAAGCCATACTTCTCAACTTCCTCTGTATCACCTTCCACCTCCAGTTTCTTGCCCTGCTTGAGTTCCTGCTCTCACTGCTTTTAATAATAAACTTTTGTATGGAACTATGAGTGAAATAAATCATTTCCTCCTCCAGTTTCATTGACAATGATGTTTCATGACAGAAATACCAACTTTAAGTAAGGAAAATTGGTACCAGGAGTGGGGTTTTGCTGTTAGTGACCTAACAATGTTGTCTTAGGGAGTATTGTAGAAAGATATTGGAACTTTGGACTAAGAAGAAAAAGCCATGGAGTGTTTCAAGCTTTACATTTTTCTATGCTCCCCTCCCTGCCTCTCCCATTTCTCTCTTAAAGGTCCCCATGCTACCAATTTACTCAGGAAGTCTTGTCTTTTTCTACTTTCCATGTAGATTAGATCCATGTAATTCTCTCTTAGTGTCCTCATTGTTGTCTAAGTTCTCTGGGATTGAGGTTTGTAGGCTGGTTTTCTTTGCTTTATCTTTAAAAACCACCTATGGGTGAGTACATGTGATAATTGTCTTTCTGTGTCTAGATTACCTCACTCAAAATAATGTTTTCTATCTCCATCCATTTTCCTGCAAAATTCAAGTTGTTATTTTTTTCTGCTGTGTAGTACTTCATTGTGTAAATGTAACACATATTCCTAATCCATTCTTTGGTCAAGGGGCACTTAGGTTGTTTCCAGGTTCTGACTATGAAAGATTTTTGTTGAATTAAGAGCGGTGGAGCTGCGTCCCTGGCACCCGGCCACCCACATGGCTAGCTTAGCTTATGCCCCAAAATAATTACATGGAAACTGTATTCTTTTAAACACCGCTTGGACCATTACATCTAGTCTTTTCTCGGCTCTCACACCTGGACTAGCCCATTTCTAATATCCATGTAGCTCATGAGCTGGCTTACCAGGAATAATCTTAACCTGCATCTGCCTGGAGTGGGAGAACCATGGCGACTCTCTGACTCAACTTCTTTCTCCCAGCATCCTGTTCTGTTTTCTCAGCCTACCTAAGGGTTGGCCTATGAAATGGGCCTAGGCAGTTTCTTTATTAATAAGAAATCACTCCCACATCATT
>NC_022016.1:13541562-13551027 GCF_000317375.1 Microtus ochrogaster
ATGTGTTTGTGTGTCAAGTTGAGAAGGGGTCAGTTGTACTGGTTAGTTAACATCAACTTGACACAGGCTTGAGTCATTAGAGGAGGGAGCCTCAATAGAGGAAAATTATTGGAGCCGCCAGTATTATACAGTAAAATGTATAGCTAACAGATTCTTAGACAGACCCACAGTGTACAATTTGTGGGGGACCTGATTTGCAGAGCTTTGGGAACACCTGTCTTTTGGACAATCACTATCAATTCTTTGGAAACCTTGTAAAGCCATGACTCTTCTCCCCTTCAAAATGGGATTCATTCCCAAAATACCTCAGCAGTGTAACTTCCTCCTAAATGAGCAATGAAATGACCCTACATGGGGACTTAGAGTGATAACATTCACTCTGTTGAAATAGACAAATACACATAAAGTCAATCCCCCACAATTACCTTTACTAATAGTCCATGTGGGAATTTTAGAAAGATAGAAAGATAGCATGCCCAATCTCTACTGTGATAACCTGCTTTAGTGGATGCCCAGACCTGTTTGGGATGAGGGCAGTGGGTAAATACAGGGTTAAGGGATGTCTAGTGATCTTATGTAATGATTTGGGATATCAGGTATTTCCACCTGGATGTTGGCTCTTTCTGGGTGTGCCTGATTTTCCTAAAGTGCTGCTTCATCAGGTACTACCTGTTCTTTTATTTTTTATGATTTCTGAAATATGTATTGATGCCATTGTTAATTTGTGTGTGGTTCATATATATAGACTGGAAACTTCACAGGAGGAAAAGCAGCAAGTACAGCAAGAACAATAGGAATAGTAAAGAATGAAGAACAGTGTCAGCATTAGAGAGAACATAAAAAAGAATAAACAGGACATAATAAAAAAGATTTATATGAGTTAATTCATTTTGTTTTTACCCTCAGACTCTACTAGACAGATTTTTTTTGTCTGTTATAGCAATTTGTTTTTGAATTCTGATTTAGTGGGGCTTAACATCAATATAAACCTTGTGAGAAAATACGTACATAAGTTCTGACTGTAAGCAAGCCTGTAGAGCATTTTCTTAATTAGTGGTTTATGGGTAAAGAACCAGGCCTTTATGGGTATTGACATCCCTAGTCTGGTGATTCCACATTCAATAAGAAAGCAGGCTGAGCAAGTAATGAAGGGCAAGCCTGTTAACTTTAGTTCTCCATGTCCTCTGCATCAGCTCATGCCTCCAGTTTTCTGCCCTGGTTGACTTCCTGTTCTTACTACATTTGAAAATGAACTGTTATATTGAACTGTGAATGAAATAAATCAGTCCCTCCAACTTTCTTTAGTCATGCACAGCAATAGAGACTCTAAGACATGTATACACAGATTATATGTATTACATGTAATTTTAGATGGGTGGATAACAATGTTTCCTTATGAAATTTTCAGAATCCTTACTATTTATTATTTTATCATCCTCTATCTCCATGTATATTTATCTCCTTCCTTTTCCTAGTCACACCCCCTATTTTTCCATTTTATTTCTTACAATTTATATATTTCTATTTTCTTCTACATTACACACCCATCACGGTCCACTTTTACTTTCCTGGTTTCTAGAATATTCCACATTATTTACTTATAACTGAAGACTCAGAGTTGGGAATAACACATTAGCGAGAACATGCAACACTTGCCTTTCTTGGTCTGGGTTACCTTATCAATATGACATTCTCTAGTTGCATCTATTTACCTCCAAAGTTCATGATTTGTTGTTTCTTTATGGATGAAGAGTATTCCAAAATATCTAAATTTAAATATAAACAGTGTGCACATGCCTCATTTTTATTATCAATCAGTTGATAGCCATTTTAAATGTTTCCATTTCCTAGCTTTTGTGACTAAAGCAGTCAGGAACATGACTGTGTAAGTATCTGTGGAGTAGGATGTCCAGTGTTGGGTTTATGGTAAGGGATAATGTAGCTGAGTAGATATATTTTAAGCTTTTTTTGAGAATATGTCAAACTGCCTTTTAAGTGTCTGGACCAATTTATAACCACATCACCAGTGGATGAGGGTTTTCTATTCCCCACTTCCCTACCAGTATTTGTTATCAGTAGTTTCATTGATATTTGTCGACAGGAATGAGATGAAATCTTAAAATTCTTTTGATTATTATTTACCTAATTGCTAGGAATGACCATTTTTTTTTGAATTTTTTTTCTTGCTTCAGAATTCTCTATTCAGATTCCAAGCCTCTGGAAGGAAGGTGCCAATTTTTTCTTTTGTTTTCTGAATTCTTTATATTTCCTGAATACTAATCCATATATGTGTGTGTGTGTGTGTGTGTGTGTGTGTGTGTGTCTACATATTAGCAAAGATTCTCTCCAACTCTGTGAGCTTCCCTTTATTTGATTGATTGTTTCTTAACTGTAAATAAGCTTTAAAGTATTATAAAATTCCACTTTTTAATTGTTTGCTTCAACAGCTAGGCAAATGTAGTCATATTCAGAAAGTCTTTTCCTGTACCAGAATTCTGTAGGGTACTGCCTTAATGTCTTCTAGAATCTTCAGTGTTTTAAGTTTCATGATCAAATATTTGATTCATTTAGAATTAGTTTCTGGAATACATGTGGACATCCAATTTGTCCAGCGCCATTTGTTGATGATTCTATCTTATTTTCCAGCATATGTTTTTGACAATTTTGTTGAATATTGTGGTGGTTTGAATGTATATGGTTCCAGTGGATTTATGTGTATGAATGCTTGGCCTATAGGAGTCAAGAGTATTATGACATAAGGTCTTCTTGAAGAAGGTGTAAACTTGTTGAAGGAAGCATGTCACTATGGAAGTGGGCTTTCAGAATTCATATGTTCAATCTATGCCAAGTTTAAAACACAGTTCACTTCCGGTTTACTATGGCTCAAATGGAAATCTCCATTTTCAACCTCTCCAGCATCATGTGTTCCTTTTCCTTCATATTGCCTTGCTTCTGGCCTTGACAATAATTAAATACCTTTCAAATTGTAAGCCAGGCCCAGTTAAATGTTTTCTTCATAAGAGTTGCTGTGGTCATGGTCTCTCTTCTGAGTAATAAAAACCTAAAATGAATCATTCGACCAAAATTATCTCAGGGCTTGTACCTTGAGGCCTGTAGGACAGAGAAAAGCCTGGTTTGAATTTGAAGGATAGTCTCAAAGCTACTGAGTGAAGATAAAACAGCAAAAAGTAGGTAGACGCCCCTCCAGCCAGAGGGATGGCTTGGTTGACTCTCATTGGCTGGAGGTACCCCTACATCACACAGTGTTATTCAAACTATATAAGCTGACACTCACAGTAATAAACCGAGTTCCTACTTTGACTTGATTCCATACCACATCTGATTGTCCTATGTTGTGGAGCTGTAGATCTGCTTGCCCTGTGTTGTGGGGTTATGGAATGGACCTATAGCACACTCACATTTCCCTGGGGAATAAGGCTAAAGGGGCCTGGCAACTGGTGCCTGAACAAGGACATGACTGGTCCCAGGGCTAAGAAGTTGGTCAAGATGAATGGGACCCCACCATGGGTAATGCAATTTCACACAAAAATGACTCTGAGCTTAAGGTGCTGAGATACATGCTACTCTCTTGAGGCCTGGAATTGTCAGACCACAATACAATCCAGGCGTGGGAGGATATAATTACCCTGGCACCCTAGGTACCCACCAAGAATATTTTTTCATGGGACATGTGGAACCAGGTGGAGACTCTGGTCAGAGAAACTGAACACTTTGATATACCCCCATCATTGGGGATTCTATCCAACTATTACAGACCTAAAGGCATCTTTTCACCCTACTACTCTGCCTCCCCCAAAGGCAGGTAAGGAAAAGGCCAGAGACTGGGAGAGGTCTAATGAATCCTAAAGCAACCAGATAACCAAAACTAGGAGAAAAGGAGACATATGAGGGGAACGATCAAAAATGGGTGCAATTAACTGAAGAGCAGTCCCGGGGGAAGGAACTCATCAGGCAGAGGCAAAGACAACAAGGTATGTAGATATTGTCTGTGATGAGGAGTGGCCGCCTCCTTATGCCCCCAGCTTCCCTGAAAAGGATAAAATAGGAGAGGGGAAGGGGACAAATAAAAGGGCTCCATCCTTGCCAGGAGGAAATGAATACACCAGCCACCGGGAGGAACTGCAAAGTTGGGACTCTCAGAGGAATGTGGAGCAAAGTTGGGATCTAAACCCTACTTATACCAAGACCTATAGGGCTAAGGTTTATGGACCCCAAGCCGGAAGGTTTGCCCCTGACCCTACCCGCACTCTAGCCTGATATCCTTGGCAATCTAAGGACCTGAAAGAATTGAGAAAGGCAGTGGATGAGAATATCTGCCCCAACTCCCCTTGGGCCATGACCCTCCTTCTGGCTAAATCCACATTGAGAGGACCCCAATATGTTGTGTTAAATGGATAGTCTTCTTTAAGGAGGCCTGTCACACTAGAGTGCCCCCCCCCAATTCCCATCACTTATCCAATGCTAACTGGTACAGAGCAAGGCTTTTACACTGAGGTTCAACAAGTTTGGAGTGCTGGGATTAAAGGTGTGTGCCACCACCGCCCGGCCTGGTCTACATCATTGAGATTCTAAGATAAAGCCTACTTGATCATGGTTGATGATCTTTTTGATGTGTTCTTGAATTTGGTTTGCCAGTATTTTATTGAGTAATTTTGCATCAATGTTTACCAGTGAGATTGGTCTGTAAATCTCCTTCTTGGCTGAGTCTTTGTGTGGTTTTGGTATCAAAGTAACTGAAGCCTCATAAAAAGTTTTGAAATGTTCCTTCTGTTTCTATTATGTGGAACAATTTGAGGAGAATAGGTATTAGGTCTTTTTTGAAGTTCAGTGTGTGTCTCCATCACGGTTTTGACTGCTTTACTCACATTATTGCTCCTCCCTTTCTTCAATTGAATTTCGGGAGCTCAGCCCAGGGCTCCATTGTGAATCTCTGCATCTTCTTTATCAGGTTACTGGATGAAGGTTCTATGATGACATTTAAGATAGTTATAAATCTGACTATAGGGCAAGACCAGTTAATCTTATAGATGTTGAGATACTAATATCTTAACAAAAGTTAAAAGTTTAAGAGTCAAAATAAAGCCAAAAGATTATGAGATTAGTGGCAATAGAATAATCACTTAATTTTGGTTTCCTTCTGTCTCATACTAAGAGGCTCTTCAGACAGGAAACAGAGATTTTGAATTTTTCATTAACAAGTTTGCTTGAATTTAAAGAACTAGAGAGCCATGTTCCAATTACAAAGGCAGCTTTGATTTTTAATTGCATTGGGACCACAAAAAACACCATTTACCTTTTATGTTTTTAGAGATCAGAAAACAAACAAGCATATGGGAAAATTTATGAAATTTTACCCAGTTGAAGATGTGCTATACCAATTTACTCCTTTTCTTTGGACATTTTTTCTTGATGATTTATCCTTCCTCAGATGTCTCATTTGTCTAGTGCTCACCAGATTCCTTGGTTGGATTCTCCTAGAAAGATAAAAAACAAAACCCTGCTCTAACCCTAACATTTTGGAGGTTTTTTTTTTTGGCATGTGGTATCTTTGTTAAGGTAGAAAGAATTTTCAGAACTTAAAGAAGTTGCACATTGAAATTATGAATAAGTGTCTATGGTATAGTGTACATATTTTAATTTTTTTGAATTCTGAAAAATAAGGCACATTCATTTGTCAAATTTTATTTATTTAAGTATATTTTAAGTTACTTCCTTCAGAAGATGGATTTTGATTATACAAAGAACATGTGGAGTACTTCCTTATGATTTTCTTGGCTTGATGCAATGAGATAAAAAAAATCTTTCTTCAAACATTTGCTGTTAACCACTTGTTTTTCAAGAAATTGCAGATTGTAGAACATTTCCTACCAATAGCTGATCAATCTCATCATTACCTTGTGCTAGAGAGGCTCTTAGACATGTTTGGGATCTGGCATGTGTTGTATATAATGGATGATTTCTCTTTCTGATTACTTGTTGTAGTTGAGTAACTAACAAAATTAATTCTTAGTCATCTGGAATAAGTTCAGAAGTTTCAATATGTAAAACAACTTTTTCTTCATATTGAGAATCAGTAACTATATTTATATGTTCTAGAAAATTTAACAAATCCACTAGTAGAACATTTAATATTTAACTCTGATTTTTGAACTGAATCATAAGGGCTTTGAGCCACTTTGTTTTTCTTGATTTGCAACTTGCCATTTTTGATTTATTTGCATCAGTTTGGAATGTATAGGCTCCAGAAATTGATGTTCCTTTTATTATAAGATGGAACATTTAGGAAGTTCTTTTGATAACCTGAAGTTTCTTGCTTGGGGATATTTGTTGCTAATGTCTCCCCCAAAATTATTTTAAGTTCTTTATGAATGTTCATTTTCTGCCCATAATAATGCAATTTTAGCATTAGTAAAAGACTACAATTTCTGCTGGATATATTCCTGATATTTGATGAAGTCTATATTTTCTTTCAGAATCAATTGAGAAACATTTTCAACATAAGTGTTTAAGTTTTCAATCTGTTTGTGTATTGAAAATATCCATTCTGAGATAGTTGTCTTCTCTCTTCATAAGAATTCCTGTAGGAGAATGGGTAAAAGCCATAATGACTAGAATACAATGAAGCTCTGGATCCAAGTGATCGACATGTGCATACTGTAATTTATTTTTGACTAGAGTCAATTCTGTCTCAGCAGCAGCTAATAATTTTCTAGCACTATTGAAATCCTTATCTTGTATGTTTTGAAATAAATTACTTAGTTCTTGAGTTGTTAGTTCACTTACAAGCTCTAGTTATTTAATATCTCCCAGTAATTTTTAAAAAAATCATTAGGGGTTTGTAACTGATCTCTACTGTTTTGTACTTTCTGTAGTTGAATTTTTTGTAAACCCATCTTATATCTGAGCTAATTGACAGAATCTCCTTTTTGCATTTTATCAGGATAATCTCTAAAAAGGCAAAATACTCTTTACTTCACTGAACATTTTTTTTCTAAAATATCTATTCTAAATCAGTGAGGAAGATAACATCCATACAACGGCAAATTATAGATTGAAGAATCTGTTTACAAATTACTTATATTGGCTGTTGTACAAATTATTGACCCAAAGTGGGCAGTTTAACATCCTATGTGGAAGAATTTTCCACTGACATCTTTTAACAAGCTGGGGATTATTATATGGAGACACTGTGAAGACTTTTTTTCTTTATTCTATCCTTTTAAAGGTATAGTAAAGAGCAGTCTTTTAAGTAAATCCTTATAATAGAGTATCCTGTAGGTAAGGTTAGGGAATTCCAGGCTGTCAAGAGCCCATTGGTTGGATTACTTTACTTATGGCTCTTAAATATGTTACCATTTTCCATTTTTCAGATTTCTTTCTAATGACAAATATAGGAAAATTCCAAGGACTAGTCGATTCTTCAATATGTTGAAATGCTCATGTTCTAAAGCCTGTGTTTCTGATGTCAAAGGCCAATATTTTACACAGAGTCTTGTCAAGTTAACCATTTTAAAGGTATGGCTCTTGGTACTTTTGAAAGATAACACTTATTGCACCCTACTTGTCTGTGTATGCTTATATCTTATAGATATCCTTGATAATATGTTGCAATATTTTTCATAAGATTTCCTTATTTATCCTTTGATTCTGAAGCTGAAGGAATATTAATCTGAGTATTCCATTGTTTTAACATATCATGTTGCCACAATTTCATTGCTTTGTTAGCCACATATAGCTCTAGTTTTCCCATCTGTCCTTCTAGCCCTATACTTTAATTACATCTTGCATTCTGTTTTACCTGAAATAAAGTTCCAAATCCTAGAAGTTTAATACCAATCTGGATGCCAAGATTTTATCAAACCTTCTGTTACAATGCCATTTATTCATATTTTTAGTTTTGGTTCTCGATCGCTTATAGAAGTTTATGAAAATACTTGTTATGTTGTCTCTCTTGAAATTTTTGTTTTATCTACTGAAGTTGTTTGGTCCTTGATTGAATCCAGGGCAGTATGGCTTTTAGCAACAGGCATTAAGTCTTTTGTATTGCTCTGTGAATGAGTTTCTGTGTGCTGAGAGGGAATGATTAGATCATATTTGATACTGGGTCCTTCATGAGGCCTCCTAAAGCATTTCCTGACGACAAAGGATTACCTTGCCTGTTCCTTGTTGATCTGTATTCACACTGTCAGCTTTTGCCACTTCTGCATATTCCAGAGGCCTGGGGCTTTCAATTCAGATCATATCAGCAAAAACATTGTTTCTAGAAAGCTCTTGCATAGAATCCCTTTTCAAATGACCTTGCTTAGTAGAATTAAAACATCTGACATTTAGATTTTTTTAAAAAAAATTAGCAATCACTTCTCCTATCAAAGTAACATCATAAGTGTGAGATCCAATATCAATTGTCTTTCTAATCCATTCATCTATGAGTGCTGATTTTGCCATTAAAGGCCTATTCCCCTTTTACATACTGAATTAGCATTTTTGAAAGCCAATGTTTCAATTAATATTTCTCTAACTTCTGTATCTTTTAATATTCTATTTACAACTGTAGTCTACTTTTTTGCAAAAAATGTTAGTGAAGACTTCTTTTGGATTTGTATACATTTAGTAAAAGACTGAGACCTCTTTCTAGATTTTTCAACCTTGTCCCAAGCATTCAAAATAGTTGACATTGGGCCAACTTGGAATCATCAAATCTAAACTGCTTTTGTAAATGAACATATAGGCCTTCATTGAGAAACTGTTCTTGGGAAATATGAATGCCTCTAGCCCTGTTTCATTTTTCTGTGGCACTAGATTCCTCTTTCCACCATGTTCTCCATTGTAATAAAAGATACTACAATATTGCTGTGGCTAAATTTTTCCTTTCTTGAGGGATAATTTTGTTCTGAGTTGCCCATGAATTTTTCATTTGCTTTACATAGTGTTAATGCATAAACAACTGCTTCCTATATCTTTGCCAATCTAACATTTCTACTCAATTCCAATTAGCTTCTTCATAACCATGGGAATACCTTTTACCTTCTGGTCATTCTTTTATAGTAACTGAATAAACAAAGGTTGGTTTCCTTCCTTTCTTTTTTATTTTTATTTTTTAAGGCAAGGTTTCTCTGTAGTTTAGGGGTCTGTCCTGGAACTAGTTCTTGTAGACCAGGCTAGCCTCGACTCACAGAGATCCACCAGCCTCTGCCTCCCAAGTGCTGGGAATAAAGACATGCGACACCACCATCTGGCTGCAATGGTTGGTTTTCTAATAACCTTGGGCTAACCCTCTTCAGTTTTATCATTCAGTGGTATAGTAGGCTCTTGTCTAATTTCCAGTCTCCTTTTCTGAGTATCTTTTTTATTTTCATTAGTAGGTCTTTCTAATGCTGTATATCATCAGTCAAAATGTTATGGTCAGTAATAAGACTTTCTAAGGCTTGTATCTCACCATTAGCA